>NW_027308680.1:0-79220 GCF_047496885.1 Scyliorhinus torazame | reverse complement strand
GCTTTGCATCTGTGTGGCCTTCAAGCCATCATTAAATATTGTGGAGACCCAGAACAGGGACAAGGAAACACTTCCAGGACAGAGCCTTGCTGTTGGTTCAATGTTGAAATTCAGCTTCAATACTGCTACAATAGGATGCCGTTTGGCATCATCGCGGCATCCGAGCTGTTTCATCGGATCATGGAACAGATGATGGAGGACATTGAAGGGGTGCGCGTCTATGTTGACGACGTCATCATCTGGTCCACCACACCACGGGAGCACATCAGTCGTCTCCAGCACGTCTTTGCTCGGATACGAGAACACGGCCTGCGCCTCAACCGAGCCAAGTGTTCTTTTGGCCAAACTGAGCTAAAGTTTCTGGGGGACCACATATCCCGGTCAGGGGTGCGTCCGGATTCAGACAAAGTGACAGCTATTGCAGCCATGCCGCAGCCGGCAGACAAGGCAGTGCTACGCTTTCTCGGGATGGTCAACTTCCTGGGGAAGTTTATTACCAACCTTGCCTCCCACACAACGGCTCTTCGCCACCTGGTGAAGAAGACTACGGAGTTCCAGTGGCTGTGAGCAGCCTCTAGATGCACAGATGAAGGCTATTGCAAATGACGAATTGGCCTTCCTTTATTTTTACTCCTTCTCAGCCTCTTTGCTGCCCAGTTGTTCTTTCTGTTTCTCTCTCAGTCGCTGCCGCCTCTCCTTCACCTTCGTGCCCGGCTGCCGGATCACCTCATGGCTTGGGCTCCTTGCTTATCTTCCGGAGACCTCGCCCAGCCTCTGGATACCAGTCGCTTTGGTGCTTTCCTCCGGCTGCCTTTTCCTGGCTTCTTCTTCTTGATCTGGGTTGGACTCCTCTTTATCTTCACTCTATTACCACTGGCCGCTCTCTACTGCTGCTGATCCCCCCCCCCAGCTGCCGCCACCACCCCCGCACGGTGCACGTTTTGTGGCGTCACCTGGCTCCTCCGCCTCTTCGCCTTTCTGTCTCGGGAGGGCCTTTGAGCAGATCGTCTGAAACCATTGGGAGCAGCGGTCGTGGGAGCACATTCAACACCTTCCCTTCACAGCCCCTTTGTTGGGAGATCAGTTCACACTTCTCAACTCTCAAGTGCCTACTCCAGGTACACATGCCATGTCTCAGAGGACAATTAGTGCACAGCACCTCAGGGAAACTTTGAAGCCGAAACACTGTGCCTGAACTCTAGAAGCATCAACACCATAGAGGCTGCTGCCAACAACCAAACATTAAAGAGCTGGGCTCCTGCACGGTGGATCCTCTCGTGACCAAAGAGTAAGTGTGTGGATCAGGGGAGGACACTGGAGCACCCAAAGTGAGGAGCAGATCTGCGTGCTGCCATGCTTGTGTGTTGACTGGGTGTGAGTGCTGAGGGAATGTTTAAAAGCAGCTCCCCCTTGTTAGTGGCAAGTGGCTGGGGTGCCAGTCTGGGGACTCAAACGGTGAGACAGACAGTAATGGTGAGGCTCACGTCGGGGCTCATTTTCAGCACAAAGTTGTGATGGGAATGTCTCTTTAAGAAATGTGTGCCTTATCAAATGGCTTCAGTGATATCATTGTGTGGGTGGAGCTGGGCTGTGGCTCTGGCTTTTACTTTCGCTTTGAGCTGGAGGCTTGCTGTGGCTCTGAGTTTTACTTTCAGTTTTAGAAAGTTGGAAACTGCATTCAGATAAAGAAGCTTTATTTTTGGTCTCTCTCTCTCTGTATGTTAAATGGTGTCCAGGTCACTTGATAATTTAAAAGTGGTACCTGTTTTCTGTAAAGAATTCAAACCTACTGTTTTGTTCAAAGGGTTTTTCTGGCCTTGGATGTTGTTATCAAATTGAAACAGTTGAAAGGGAAGTTATTAAGGGTTATATAGATAGAGAGAGAACCGTAGCTGTGTGGGGAATTTATGTTTGTATTTGATAAAAATACTTATTGAGTGTGTTTATAAAATGTTAACTGAATTTGTAGAACAAACTTTGTTTTGTTTGAAAGTGCTTCAGGCCTCTGTTGAATAGCATCTGAATGATAGGCCCTTGTACTCCTCATAATCAAAATCTATAAACAGTTGTGGGTCAGGTGAACACTTTGGTGTTCTCCAAACCCTGGCCCATAACAAAGTGCCGGTGAATACAGGTCGCAATCTCGGCAACGCGGCTGTCGAGAAACACCCCGCCAAACCCGCCCAAAATGACACAGAAATTTTCCGTTGCTTGTGCCGATTAACTGTTCCTCGCCACAGATACTGCTTGACCCTCTCCATTACCCATCTAATTCCCAGATAAACATGCTGCAAAGATCTGATTGGGAAGACTAGGGGCAAGGTGGGTGGACGAGTCATCTTACATCGCAGCTCCAACAACACTCAAGGTGCTCGATACCATTTAGGTCAAAGCAGCCCAACCAGAACATTAAACATGTGTTGGGTTCTGGGCATGTTATTAAACACAACAGGATTACGTGCAAAATGTAGTGACCACTCCATGAATACAATACAGAAACTTGCTGGTTTAACGATTTATCTTAATTTTAATGAATTTGCTGGTGACAAAATAAGAAATACAAACTGTAATCTGTTGTAAATAGGCCTTCCCACTCATTTGTCACTATGAAAGGTGGAAAAGTATTTTCATATACCAAGTTAGAGGGAGGCCAGAGATCTCCTTAACATTGGGAGTCGGGCACAGCCACAGGCTGGGAATGAGGGATAGGCCAGGAAAACATGTAAACAATTTAAAAAGATATATTACTTCTATCATATATCAGAAATTGATGGTGTTTTGAGATGATATTATATTCTAGAAGAATGGTTACCTACATGTTAGGAATATGATCACTACATCTCTGTATGAGTTCATTCGCTGTTTTAACTGAATCCAAACATTGATCATTTACATCATTTTTGAATTGGTCGAACAAATAATTACACCTCTCGTTTGGACCTAAATGGAGAAGGAGAGGATAAAGCGAAGAGGTTAATACAAATACACTTGAGTCCTTTGAAACCTTTCCTGGAAAGCACTCACTGTCTGGCTGCAATGTAAATCAGGCCTTCACCTGGCTGTTATATTTTGGGGAGCGAAATTCCTTTCTCAGCTCTGGAATAAATTGGTTAATGAGTTTGGGAGAAATTCCCTGTTTTGCACTGAATGAATCAGTGAACAGAGACGGTTCAACCAGACCCATTATTCAGCTTGTTCAGGCTGGAGGACAAGGGCTGTGTGCTCCACAGGAAAAATGCACAGCTTGGTGTTCAGGGCCGTCTAAAGTCAATGTACCTGGACGTGATGGGTTCTGTACTGGGCTGCAGAGGGTCTGATGAGGTCACACAGGGCATCTGTCGCTTGCAGATAGGGACGACGGAATACTGGGGTGGGGGGGTATGTGAATTGGTGGGGGGAGGGGACGGGAGAAGTCCTGGAAGTGACAGTGCACACAGCTTCCAGACGGGGTGGGTACAGGTCCACGTGTGGCATAGGTGCCTCACAGGTGACGGATTCGGGAGGAAATGTGTCAATGTCCACCACCCCAATGACAGGATCCAGTTTTAATGGGGGAGGCTTTTGAAGGAAAGGTGGAATCTCTACCTGCACACCGTGAGGCTGCAGGTAAATCGGAGGCTCACGGACAGTGAGTCATGGGGGGTTGAACTCTCTCCTGTATTACAGATGGAGTATCATCATCTCGATACACAGGGAAAATGGCATCTTCCAAACTCGCAAGTAAGATTGGTTATGTCTGGGATGGGATGATGAAGTGTGGCAGGACTGCTCAGCGAGACTATGGGGCTCCTTCTTGGCACACATACTCACTTGTTGGTGCTGCTGCAGTGGACAGGGTTCAGGAAATTTTACACAGGAAGCACACCACATTGCCCAGTGATGCACGATCAATTGCACAAAGACTAAATTTGGGTACAACTGTGGCTTTATTACAGTCAGATGCGTGGCCTCTTGCTGCAGCTGGCAAAATGGCAGGGCACTGGAAGTCATGCATATTTATACAGTTCTCCGTGGGAGGGGCCAGCCGGCAGGAGCTACCGGCGAACGTGTAGTGCAGGTCCTACCTTACATCTCCTAATACAGTGGTTCACCACACCCAGGAAGCAACAAGAAGCTAGATTTCTAAATGTTGCCTTTAAAGGGATAGGTACAATTCAATAGCCTTGTGTCAAACCTGGAAAAGCTACATAGTAGAAGACAGGAATGCATAAAAAAAACCATAGAAAAATACAACACAGAACAGGCCCTTCGGCCCACGATGTTGTGCCGAACCTTTGTCCTAGATTAATCATAGATTATCATTGAATTTACAGTGCAGAAGGAGGCCATTCGGCCCATTGAGTCTGCACCGGCTCTTGGAATGAGCGCCCTACCCAAAGTCAACACCTCCACCCAACACAAAGGGCAATTTTGGACACTAAGGGCAATTTATCATGGCCAATCCACCTACCCTGCACATCTTTGGACTGTGGGAGGAAACCGAAGCACCCGGAGGAAACCCACGCAGACACGGGGAGGATGTGCAGACTCCACACAGACAGTGACCCAAGCTGGAATCAAACCTGGCACCCTGGAGCTGTGAAGCAATTGTGCTGTCCACAATGCTACCGTGCTGCCCTTAAGAACAAATAAATCGACACTATATCATTTTACCGTAATCCATGTACCTATCCAATAGCTGCTTGAAGGTCCCTAATGTTTCCGACTCAACTACTTCCACAGGCAGTGCATTCCATGCCCCCACTACTCTCTGGGTAAAGAACCTACCTCTGACATCCCCCCTATATCTTCCACCATTCACCTTAAGTTTATGTCCCCTTGTAATGGTTTGTTCCACCAGGGGAAAAAGTCTCTGACTGTCTACTCTATCTATTCCCCTGATCATCTTATAAACCTCTATCAAGTCGCCCCTCATCCTTCTCCGTTCTAATGAGAAAAGACCTAGCACCCTCAACCTTTCCTCGTAAGGCCTACTCTCCATTCCAAGCAACATCCTGGTAAATCTCCTTGCACCTTTTCCAAAGCTTCCACATCCTTCCTAAAATGAGGTGACCAGAACTGTACACAGTACTCCAAATGTGGCCTTACCAAAGTTTTGTACAACTGCATCATCACCTCACGGCTCTTAAATTCAATCCCTCTGTTAATGAACGCTAGCACACCATAGGCCTTCTTCACAGCTCTATTCACTTGAGTGGCAACTTTCAAAGGTGTATGAACATAGACCCCAAGATCTCTCTGCTCCTCCACATTGCCAAGAACTCTACCGTTAACCCTATATTCCACATTCATATTTGTCCTTCCAAAATGGACAACCTCACACTTTTCAGGGTTAAACTCCATCTGCCACTTCTCAGCCCAGCTCTGCATCCTATCTATGTCTCTTTGCAGCCGACAACAGCCCTCCTCACTATCCACAACTCCACCAATCTTCGTATCGTCTGCAAATTTACTGACCCACCCTTCAACTCCCTCATCCAAGTCATTAATGAAAAAATCACAAACAGCAGAGGACCCAGAACAGATCCCTGCAGTACGCCACTGGTAACTGAGATCCAGGCTGAATATTTGCCATCCACCACCACTCTCTGACTTCTATCGGTTAGCCAGTTTGTTATCCAATTGGCCAAATTTCCCACTATCCCATGCCTCTTTACTTTCTGCAGAAGCCTACCATGGGGAACCTTATCAAATGCCTTACTAAAATCCATGTACACTACATCCACTGCTTTACCTTCATCCACATGCTTGGTCACCTCCTCAAAGAATTCAATAAGACTTGTAAGGCAAGACCTACCCCTCACAAATCCGTGCTGACTATCCCTAATCAAGCAGTGTCTTTCCAGATGCTCAGAAATCCTATCCTTCAGTACCCTTTCCATGACTTTGCTTACCACCGAAGTAAGACTAACTGGCCTGTAATTCCCAGGGTTATCCCTAGTCCCTTTTTTGAACAGGGGCATGACATTCGCCACTCTCCAATCCCCTGCTACCACCCATGTTGACAGTGAGGACGAAAAGATCATTGCCAACGGCTCTGCAATTTCATTTCTTGCTTCCCATAGAATCCTTGGATATATCCCGTCAGGCCTGGGGGACTTATCTATCCTCAAGTTTTTCAAAATGCCCAACACATCTTCCTTCAGAACAAGTATTTCCTCGAGCTTACCAGTCTGTTTCACACTGTCCTCTCCAACAATATGGCCCCTCGCATTTGTAAATACAGAAGAAAAGTACTCGTTCAAGACCTCTCCTATCTCTTCAGACTCAATACACAATCTCCCGCTACTGTCCTTGATTGGGCCTACCCTCGCTCTAGTTATTCTCATATTTCTCACATATGTGCAAAAGGCCTTGGGGTTTTCCTTGATCCTACCCGCCAAAGATTGTTCATGCCCTCTCTTAGCTCTCCTAATCCCTTTCTTCAGTTCCCTCCTGGCTATCTTGTATCCCTCCAACGCCCTGTCTGAACCTTGTTTCCTCAGCATTACATAAGTCTCCTTTTTCCTCTTAACAAGACATTCAACCTCTCTTGTCAACCATGGTTCCCTCACTCGACCATCTCTTCCCTGCCTGACAGGGACATACATATCAAGGACACGTAGTACCTGTTCCTTGAACAAGTTCCACATTTCACTTGTGTCCTTCCCTGACAGCCTATGTTCCCAACTTATGCACTTCAATTCTTGTCTGACAACATCGTATTTACCCTTCCCCCAATTGTAAACCTTGCCCTGTTGCACGCACCTATCCCTCTCCATTACTAAAGTGAAAGTCACAGAATTGTGGTCACTATCTCCAAAATGCTCCCCCACTAACAAATCTATCACTTGCCCTGGTTCATTACCAAGTACTAAATCCAATATTGCCCCTCCTCTGGTCGGACAATCTACATACTGTGTTAGAAAAGCTTCCTGGACACACTGCACAAACACCACCCCATCCAAACTATTTGATCTAAAGAGTTTCCACTCAATGTTTGGGAAGTTAAAGTCACCCATGACTACTACCCTGTGACTTCTACACCTTTCCAAAATCTGGGGCGAAATTCTCCCCCAACGGCGTGATGTCCGCCGACTGGTGCCAAAAACGGCGCCAATCAGACGGGCATCGCGCCGGCCCAAAGGTGCGGATTGGGGGCCGAGCCCCATCATTGAGGGTCTAGGCCGACGCCGGAGGGATTTCCGCCCCGCCAGCTGGCGGAAATGGCGATTGTTGCCCCGCCAGCTGGCGCGGAAATGCAGCGCATGCGCGGGAGTGTCAGCGGCCGCCGACAGTTTCCCGCGCATGCGCAGTGGGGAGAGCCACTTCCTCCTCCGCCATGGTGGAGACTGTGGCGGAGGCGGAAGGGAAAGAGTGCCCCGATGGCACAGGCCCGCCCGCGGATCGGTGGGCCCCGATCGCGGGCCAGGCCACCGTGGGGGCACCCCCCGGGGTCAGATCGCCCCGCGCCCCCCCCAGGACCCCGGAGCCCGCCCACGCCACCTGGTCCCGCCGGTAAATACCAGCTTTGATTTACGCCGGCGGGACAGGCAATTTCTGGGTGGGACTTCGGCCCATTCGGGCCGAAGAATTGAGCGGGGGGGGGGGGTCCCGCCAACCGGCGCGGCCCAATTCCCGCCCCCGCCCAATCTCCGGTACCGGAGACTTCGTCGGGGCGGGATTCACGGCGGCCAACGGCCATTCTCCGACCCGGCGGAGGGTCGCAGAATGATGCCCCTGTTTCCCAATTTGTTCCTCCACGTCTCTGCTACTATTGGGGGGCCTATAGAAAACTTTTAACAAGGTGACTGCTCCTTTCTTATTTCTGACTTCAACCCATACTACCTCAGTAGGCTGATACTCCTTGAACTGCCTTTCTGCAGCTGTTATACTATCTCTAATTAACAATGCCACCCCCCACCTCTTTTACCACACTCCCTAATCTTATTGAAACATCTATAACCAGGGACCTCCAACAACCATTTCCGCCCCTCTTCTATCCAAGTTTCCGTGATGGCCACCACTTCGCAGTCCCAAGTACCGATCCATGCCTTAAGTTCACCCACCTTATTCCTGATGCTTCTTGCGTTGAAGTACACACACTTCAACCCATCTCCGTGCCTGCAAGTACTCTCCTTTGTCAGTGTTCCCTTCCCCACTGCCTCAGTACACGCTTTGGCTTCCTGAATATCGGCTACCTTAGTTGCTGGACTACAAATCCGGTTCCCATTCCCCAGCCAAATTAGTTTAAACCCTCGCGAAGAGTACTAGAAAACCTCCCTCCCAGGATATTGGTGCCCCTCTGGTTCAGATGCAACCCGTCCTGCTTGTACAGGTCCCACCTTCCCCAGAATGCGCTCCAATTATCCAAATACCTGAAGCCCTCCCTCCTACACCATTCCTGCAGCCACGTGTTCAGCTGCACTCTCTCCCTATTCCTAGCCTCGCTATCACGTGGCACCGGCAACAAACCAGAGATGACAACCCTGTCTGTCCTGGCTTTTAACTTCCAGCCTAACTCCCTAAACTCATTTATTACCTCCACACCCCTTTTCCTACCTATGTCGTTGGTACCAATGTGCACCACGACTTCTGGATGCTCCCCCTCCCCCTTAAGGATCCTGAAGACACGATCCGAGACATCCCTGGCCCTGGCACCCGGGAGGCAACATACCTTCCGGGAGTCTCGCTCGTGACCAAAGAATCTCCTATCTATTCCCCTAACCATTGAATTTCCTACAACTATTGCTTTTCTATTCTGAGCCCTGGTTCATTACCAAGTACTAAATCCAATATTGCCCTTCCTATCCCTTCCCTTCTGAGCCCCAGAGCCAGACTCAGTGCCAGAGAGCTGGCCGCTAGGGCCTTCCCCCGGTAGGTCATCCCCTTCCAACAGCATCCAAAACGGTATACTTGTTTTGAAGGGGAACGGCCACGAGGGATGCCTGCACTGTCTGCCTGTTTGTTTTTTTTCCCCTGACTGTAACCCAGCTATTCTTGTCCTGTACCTTGGGTGTGGTTACCGCCCTGTAACTCTTCTCTATCACCCCCTCTGCCTCCCGGATGATCCGAAGTTCATCCAGCTTCAGCTCCAGTTCCCTAACACGGTCTTTGAGGAGCTGGAGTTGGGTGCACTTCCCGCAGGTATAGTCAGCGGGGACACCGGTGGTATCCCTCACCACCCACATCCTACAGGAGGAGCATGCAACTGGCCTAGCCTCCATCCTCTCTTACCTTACAGAATATAGCTGCCCTGTGGACCAACTGGATCTCTGCCCTCCGACTCTGCTCCCAGTCAGCTGCACTCTCTGTAGACTCCTGGCTCTCTTCTCACTCTTTGCGGAAATGTAGGAAACAAAATGAAAGGAGCACCTTACTCCCTCCTCACCTAACTCCCTCAGTTACCAAACTCTCACTATAGCACTCAAATGCACCAAATTCAGCACTCCCTCAGTCACCAAACTCTCACTATAGCACTCAAATGCACCAAATTCAGCACTCCCTCAGTCACCAAACTCTCACTATAGCACTCAAATGCACCAAATTCAGCACTCCCTCAGTCACCAAACTCTCACTATAGCACTAAATGCACCAAATTCAGCACTCCCTCAGTCACCAAACTCTCACTCTAGCACTCAAATGCACCAAATTCTGCACTCAGTGCAAAAAAATGCAGTTTTGGAGAGTGAAGGCTATCGTGAAGGGGGCATTGCTGCATCAATTCTGCCATCCCAGCAGTGAAAGGGACATAACATTTAATGTAATTCGTCAGCGGCCAAACGGATTCCATTCATTCAGAATGAGCAAAAAAATGTTCATAGTGATGCCAAGTCAATGCGTGGAACTCAGAGCTGTGGGGCTGGATTCTCCGATCCTGTGGCTATGTCTGGTGGGGGGCTAGCAGCCACACAGCGGTCCTGCGTTACCTGCGCATACAGCCAGAGAATGGCCGGGTCTGTGGCCACACATGTCCAGGTCGGCGGCCTGTGGCGGCCGCACTGTGCAAAATGGTGCCAGCTGCGCGCAGACCTGGCCTGCCAAACACTGCCCCCGTGACCAGCCTTGCCAGCCCCGGACCACCCCCCCACCAGTCCCCCAGCCCTCGACGAAGGCCCCCATGCCAGCAAAATGGCTCCCCGACCGACTGTGTCGGCGTTGGACCCAGTCCGCAGCCGCCACGCGAGATCCCCGAACAGTGTGAGCACATGTGTCCCACGCCGTTGGGGACTCGGCCCATCGGGGCAGAGCATCGACGGAGGTCCTCGGGTGACGTCCTGAGGCCGTCCATACCGCGTGCGGCGTACTCCCCGAGTACGCTGTTTTTGAGGGCGAGGAGCATTGCAAAAACAGGGTCGCCCCCGATTCCGGTGTAAACGGGTATTCTCCGGTCAACCGCTGAACTCGATTTCGCCGAAGGCAACCGGAGAATCCCGTCCGAGGTGTTCTTTGTGTTGCTAATTTTAGGATGGTTGGCGTAGTGTTCACAAAGACCACAGAATAGCTTCAAATTGAACAAAGCTATACATTTATTAACACTACTTAATTGGATTCAACACTTACTCTTATATAATTCACATTTGATAATAAATATATAATCTACACTCATCTACTACTAATCTCTAAACTATTTCCTTCAGTCTGTTCTCTAGCTTTCTCCTCAACCTTTCCCCCACAAAGCTTAGCAACAGTGGGCTGGATTCTCAGGTCTCCGACATGGAAATCGCGTTCGGCAATCGGCTGGAGAATATCCGTTTGCGACAAAATCGGGGGCGGCGCCGCTTTTGCAATGCTCTTGCCCCTCCAAAATGGCTTACTAGAGTACGCTGCATGCTGTCGGGACGGCCTCAGGACAACTGACAACATTTAACTACACCTTCATGTAGTCCAGGCCAATAAAATTGTTTTTGTATTTTAGCTTAAATTTTCCTAATTCCCAAATTACCTCCCACTGGTACCTCATGTGCTACTCGCAACAGCTCCTTTCTATACCCTACCGGCAATACCACTTGATGAACTTCTGCCCACTTTTCATCTGCCTGCATATGTAAAGGTCTCAATTTTCTCATCAAGATATCATTTTTAAGGTAATAACATTCTGGTATACACTCAGATTCCTCTTCCGTGGATGCTTTCTGATACATCTGTTTTATTTCCATACCCTTCTGTTGTAACTCTGCCAATTCTCCTGAACTAAAAATATCCACCTCATCCTCCACCAGTTCTTGTTCTTTTCCAGCCATCTGATCAAAAATCGTTTCTGATAATTGAACCTCAACTTTATCTTCACTCTTTGATTTCTCCTCTTGTCTTAACCTGTGACTTTGCAACCTTGTTACTACACAATCCGGAAAAATCCCAGGATATTTGTCCTTCAACAATTCAGTTGTTTGATTTTCCACTGGCTTATCAACCACAGTAGGCATCACTCCTACCTGCGATCCAGCTATATCATTACCCAAGATAAACTGTATTCCTGGACAAGCTAGTTTCTCTATTACTCCTGCTACTCCACTCTTCACCGGACTTTCCAACCGTACCTTATATAATGGAACACTACTCTTCTCACCCTGAATTCCTTTTCTGGCAATATTACTGCCAAACTACATAACTCTCCTACCATCAAAGATTGACTAGC
Source organism: Scyliorhinus torazame (assembly GCF_047496885.1). Taxonomy (NCBI): domain Eukaryota; kingdom Metazoa; phylum Chordata; class Chondrichthyes; order Carcharhiniformes; family Scyliorhinidae; genus Scyliorhinus; species Scyliorhinus torazame. The sequence continues at coordinate 67,603 of NW_027308680.1, read as the reverse complement.
TCCCGTATCTCTTAAAATTCTGACTTCTTTACCTACTCCTCCCGTTACACATGAGTAAACTTTACCCACACAAGTAATTCTTTAAAGTGATCTGGCACCTTCTTATCAATCACTTCTTGATCAGGCTGTACAATCTTTTGCACCTCCTTCACATCAATTGGGCTTTCCTTTCCCACTTTCACAAACCCCACTGGCTTATCCTGTTTTACCACATCAGCCTTCCCAGTGCTTTTCCTCAACCCCCAACACTATGACTTTACATGGCCCAGTTTATTACAGTAAAAGCATCTGAAACTTTCCATTTCTCTTCCACCCTCCTGGATTTCTTTTTTAATCTGAGGTACAACTCTCCTTATTATCTCCCATCAGATCCCCTTTACCTTTACCACTTGAGTATTTCTCTTTTCCCTCGTTTCTATCCCTCACAGGCCATTTCTGCTGCCAATTTCACAGTTTTAACCCTTTGCTCTTCCACATGAGTTCTCACGACATCAGGAATTGAATTTTTAAACTCCTCCAAAAGTATAATTTATCTAAGAGCTTCATACGTTTGGTCTATTTTCAAAGCTCTTGTCCACCTATCAAAATTACTCTGTTTGATCCTTTCAAACTCCAAGTACGTTTGACCAAGCTCTTTCCTTAAATGTCTAAACCTTTGTCTATAGGCTTCAGGCACTAGTTCATATGCACCTAAGTTGGATTTTTTCACCTCCCCATATGACCCAGATACTGTGACAGTGATGCAAACACTTCACTAGCTCTACCTCCCAACTTTGTTTGAATCAGTAATACCCACATGTCCTGTGGCTATTTCATTTGTTTAGCTACCTTCTCAAATGAAAAGAAAAAGGCTTCTACATAATTCTTATCAAATCTTGGCACTACTTGGACATATGTAAATAGATTCCCACCAAGCCTTCGACTATGATGCTCTTTCTCACTAGCCTCATCACTATCCTCAAACTGTACGTTTCTCTGTACATCCGTCAATTTTAACTGACTTTCATGTTCCATGGCCATTTTCCGAAGTTCAAAGTCTCTCTCTTTTTCTTTTTCCCTGATCTGTACCTCTCTTCTTCTTTCTTTTTGTTCTGTTAGGGCTATTCTTTCTTTTTCCAGTATTCAAACTGCTTTAATTCTTTTTCATGCTCAAGGTGCTTAATCTGTAATTGAATTCTTGCTATTTCCAATGATTCTGACTCTGTCTCAGGCAATTTTAAATGCTCCGCTACGGCCGCAATTACCTCTTCTTTTCGTATGTTGTCAGGTAATATTAACTGCAATGTTTTTGCAAATCTAAAAGATATTTTTTAGTCTCTGTTCGTAAGGTACTGCACATGACTTTCTCCACCCCCAAAAACTTCTGAGCCTCTGAAAGAGCCATTGTCCGCAACACACTCCCTACTTAAACTGGAATACCGAACGCGAAAAGCAAACACAAATTTGCTCACCCCTCACTGTCTTTAAGTTCACTAAGCCAACCCAATCACGAAAGATAGACTTTTACCCCACGAGCCCCCAATTTGTTATGGGCCAGTATTTAGAAAACTACAAAGTATATCATGGAGTTCAACTGATCTACAGCTGTTTACAGATTTTGGTTATGAGGAGCACAAGGGCCTACCTTTCAGATGGTATTCAACAGAGGCCTGAAGCACTTTTAATCAAAAACAAAGTTTATTCTCCAAATTCAGTTAACATACACACAGTAAGCATTTTTAACAACTACAAACATAAATACCCCACACAGCTACAGTACTTTATATATAACCCTTAATAACTTCCCTTAACTGTTTAAGTGTAACAACAACATCCCATAAAGCAGAAAACCCTTTTAGCAAAACAGTAGGTTTGAATTCCTTCCAGAAAACAGTTATCACATTTAAATTATTAAGTGAACTGGAGACACCTTTCAACACAGAGAGAGAGAGAGACACGACAAGACTTCTCCGTCTGAATCCAGCTTTCAAGTGTGAAAACGAAAGCAGAAAAACTCAGAGCCACACAACAGCCCAAACCAAAACAAAAGTAAAACCCAGTGCCACAGCTCAGTTCCACCCGCGCAATGGCATCACTGAAGCCATTTGATAAGACAAAACATTTCTTAACGGGACATTCACAGGACATCTTGAATATCTTTCCAGAGGGGAGCAAAAGTGAGAATGCATCTAAGGTCCAGGGTGCTTTTATACGAATTCTCTTTCGATGCAGTAAGTGAAGGAGCGAAAAGAAAGCGCACAGCTCCAGCAGGAGACACTGCCTGGGGAATATGGCCAATGGGAGCGTGATCATTAACAGGAAGCTGAGGAGCAGAGACCCAGAAAGCGGAGGAGATTGGCAACACCAAAGGTCTATCGTCCACTAGTCTCCTTTTTACAAATGAGCAAGAGGCAGTGCAGAGCAAGGTTGTGATTATCCAGAGAACTGCTCCTCCACATATGCCACATGCTCCAAGAGCACCTGATGGGTTTGGAGGATTCGACGTGCAGGAAGGTGAGAGCAGCACTCAATTTCTTTGCATCTGGGTCTTTCCATGGATCCTGGGGCCGAGCGAAAATTCGGCATGACTTACTGGATCAAGGTCGCCATGGTGGTCACCAACCTTCCCATGGCAGCCTCGAGGTGCTCGCATGTTGGAACCATGACATCAGACAGAACATAGAGGGACTCCATTATGTGCTGTACTTTGATGAGTGACTGTTGAATCTCTGCCCAATGTTCTGCTGTCTCAGTTTGCATCACCACCAATGAGCTGACAACTGCTTCCAAAGGCTCATTATCTGACTGGCACCGAATGGGTGGTTAGTCTCCAGCAGCCCTCTGAGTGCCAGAGAGCTGGGCAATCTCTGCCTCTGACTGCGAGGTATTCTCCAGACAGTGACCCCAATTCTAACCTTGAACTTGCTCCACCAAGGTGAAAAATTAAAAATGAAATGAAAAATGAATGAATGAAAATTGCTTATTGTCACAAGTAGGCTTCAAATAAAGTTACTGTGAAAAGCCCCTAGTCGCCACATTCCGGCGCCTGTTCGGGGAGGCTGGTACGGGAATTGAACCGTACTGCTGGCCTGCCTTGATCTGCTTTCAAAGCCAGCGATTTAGCCCTGTGCTAAACCAGCCCCTGGTTTGAGCCTTAGGTGTGTGTTTCTGTGCTGGTGGAGGGTGTGGGTGAGCACGGCGATAGTTCTTCCTGAGACCCCTCATCCTCAGACATGCTCTGGGGACTCGGAGAGCAGCTGGGCTGGCTTGCTGGCCGCGCTCTGCTGGCACCGGGAAAAGTCAAAAGGACAATTTTAGTGAATGAGCTGAAGCTAATTCAGAGCACATTGCACTCAGCGTGAATTGCAGGATCGGGTGGTGTGATGGAGCTGAGATCTGTACTAGGTTGTTACGAGAGGCCAAGCTCCTCACCGGAGAACTCTGCAGCAGCCTCCTCAAACTCATTCAGGGCGATGATATCTGCTTTCCCTCCCCTGGTCTGGACTCACTCTCACTTGTTGTGTACAAGTTTGGCCTGTGTGGGGACAAAAGAAAGAGATCTGGGGCGAAATTCTCCGGAAACGGCGCGATGTCCGCCTACTGGCGGCCAAAACGGCGCAAATCAGACGGGCATCGCGCCGCCCCAAAGGTGCGGAATGCTCCGCATCTTTGGGGGCTGAGCCCAACATTGAGGGGCTAGGCCGACGCCGGGGGAATTTCCGCCCCACCAGCTGGCGGAAAAGGCCTTTGGTGCCCCGCCAGCTGGCGCGGAAATGACATCTCCGGGCGGTGCATGCACGGGAGCGTCAGCGGCCGCTGACAGTTTCCCACGCATGCGCAGTGGAGGGAGTCTCTTCTGCCTCCGCCATGGTGGAGACCGTGGCGGAGGCGGAAGGGAAAGAGTGCCCCCACGGCACAGGCCCGCCTGCGGATCGGTGGGCCCCAATCGCGGGCCAGGCCACCGTGGGGGCACCCCCCGGGGCCAGATAGCCCCGCGCCCCCCCCAGGACCCCGGAGCCCGCCAGCGCCGCCTTGTCCCGCCGGTAAGGTAGGTGGTTCAATTTACGCCGGCGGGACAGGCAATTTATCGGCAGGACTTCGGCCCATCCGGGCCGGAGAATCGAGCGGGGGGGCCCACCAACCGGCGCGGCGCGATTCCCGCTCCCGCCGAATCTCCGGTGCCGGAGACTTCGGCAACCGGCGGGGGCGGGATTCACGCCAGCCCCCGGCGATTCTCCGACCCGACGGGGATGGAGCAGAGGTTGGGTGAAACTCATGTCCCCTGTGTGGTGAGTCCTCTCCAGAAGGGACAGAGATTGGGGTGTGAACAACAAGACAGATGGGATGGTGATGTTGTGAAAGTCTTGTTGAGAGAGTGAGTGTTGATACGTGTCTCCCATGACTGAATGTGTGAGACTCGCGAAGACAGTAGCTGTTTGAGTACATGATGCCACGCCGAGAGTTTGATGGTGCAGGGAGCTGAGAGAGGACTTAACCTGGCAGAGTGGATGAGATCATTCATCGGCTTCCTGCACTGGATGGAACTTTGCGGGTGGGTGTCAGCAGCATTGACCTCCTGGGCAATGGCCTCCCAGGCCGGAGGGGTGAGGTTGGTGCGCTTCTTTGAGCCGTCCTTGAGGTACAGCACAAGTCGGTGGGCCCAGACTTCCTGAATGAGGGCCGGCGCTGACAGCCTTCACCTTGCTTCTGGTTTCCTGACACGTTGGAGGGTCTCCTGAAGACAGGTGGGCAGGAGTCAGGGATATGAGTGCTGGACTGGTGTTTAAATACGGAGCTGGGTCCTTCAAACCCATCAGCTGACGGCGAGCGAACAAATCAGCTGCTGGCCCACCAGGTGATTCAGCGGGGAAAGCGCCTGTGCATAATTAATAAGTTTCCAATTGCAGAATCTGGTGTGGGATCCCGTCATTTTCTGGCCAGCGGCAAAGGGACTACCAGAGTCTCCCGCCACCACACCTAGGCCTGAATTCACTGCTTCCTGCTGGTGACAGCAAAAATGGCGATCGGGCGGAGAATAGCTCGCAATGGAAAAATCACAATTTGCATCCGGCACCAATTTTAACACCATGCTCTGGTCCTCCACTGGTGATGTCATCAGAGTTTGAGCTCGACATCAGTGGTTTGATGCAACACCGCCATTTGTGTGGTTTTAAGTCTCATTAGCGGATTGGACACTCCATGGGCGGGATTCTCTGATCCTGGCGCTAAGTGTTGACGCCGTCGCAAACGCTGGAGCGTTTTACGACGGCGTCATCTGGCCCCTAGGATCAGCGATCCTGCGCCGCACAGGAGGCCAGCACGGCACTGGAGAGCCTCACACTGCTCCAGCTGCCGATACGGGCGTCAGAACGGGTGCCACGGACCCGTGCATGCGTGCTACGGCCGGCGCGAGTTTGCACATGCGCGTGCGTTACCTTCTCCGCGCCGGCCCCAAAGCAACATGGCGGAGAGCGACAGGGGCCCGGCGCGAAGGAAGATAGTCCCCCACGGGGATAAGCCCGCCCGCCGTTCGGTATGCCCCAATCGCGGGCCAGGCCACCGTGGAGACCCCCCCGGGGTCGGATCCCCCCTCCCCCCACCAGGCCGCCCCCCGCAACATGAACAGCGAGGTCCCGCCGAGTAGGACCATACGAGAACGGCGCCGGCGGGACTCTGCCTACCTCGGCGGGCACTCAGCCCATTGCGCGGGGAGAATCCCCCCAGCGATTCTCCGGCCCGGCGCAGTGTCGGAGCATCCCGCCCCCCATTCCAGCCCTTTGCGATGCTCCACCTTTCTTTGGCAGAGGTCACGCAGACACAAATTCGTGCAAGTATTTAATAATAATTTTTATTATTGTCACAAGTAGGCGTACATTAACACTGCAATGAAGTTACTGTGAAAAACCCCTAGTCGCCACATTCCGGTGCCTGTTCAAGTACACAGAGGGAGAATTCAGAATGTCCAAATTACCTAACAGCATGGCCGGGATTCTCCCCTACTTGGGCGGAGAGTCCCGGCGGGATTGAGTGGCGGGAACCACTCCGGCGTTGGGCCGCCACAAAGGTGTGGATTTCTCCGCACCTTTAGGGGCCAAGCATTCACCTTGAGGGGCTAGGCCCGTGCCAGAGTGGTTGGCGTGCCGCCGGCCGGCGGGAAAGGCCTTTGGCGCCACGCCAGCCGGGGCCGAAGGGACTGCGCCGGGCAGCGGAAGTCTACGCCTGCGCGGGAGCGTCAGCAGCTGCTGACATCATCCCAGCGCATGCGCAGGGGGGTGTCACTTCCGCATCGGCCATCGCGGAGGCTGTGGCCGAGGCGGAAGGAAAAGAGTGCCCCCAGGCCCGCCCGCGGATCGGTGGGCCTCGATCACGGGCCAGGCCACCGTGGGGGCACCCCCTGTGGCCAGATCACCCCACGCCCCTCCCAGGACCCCGGAGCCCGCCCGCGCCGCCAGTCCCGCCGGGAAGGTAGGTGGTTTGATTCACGCCGGCGGGACTGGCATGACAGCAGCGGAACGTCAGCCCATCGAGGGCCGGAGGATCGCCGGGGAGGGCCTGCCAACTGGTGCAGCGCGATTCCCGCCCCCGCCAAATTTTCGGTGCCGGAGAATTCGACGGCCGGCGGGGGCGGGATTCACGCCGCACCTCGGCGATTCTCCCGGCGGGGGGTTGGAGAATCCTGCCCCAGGTCTTTCGGGACTTGTGGGAGGAAATCTGAGCAACCGGACGATATCCACGCAGACACAGGTAGAATGTGCAGTCTCTGCACAGACAGTGACCAAGCTGTAAAGCATCAGTGCTAACCACCGTACAGCCGTGCCGCGAGGCCTGCGCACTAAAGCTATTGAGGGGGAGCGAGAGGCTAAAAACCTTTCAGAAACTCTCCAAAATTACCGGGCTTGCTGGGGGTGGCTGCCCAGTCAAGGGGAGTAGCGGGGATCGACTTGGTGCCAAATCCATGGACTGGGGATGTCCCCTGAGGATCGGGCCTGGCTCAGACCACCATTGCTGCTGCATGTGGATTTAAATGCAGCCCTTTGGTGCTACTTACAGGCCCCTGGCTGCTCACGCTGCTAACTACTCACTGTGTCCTGCAAATGTTCAGAGAGCCTCTGGTGATGTGGGATCCCAAGGAGGCCAATCCTCTGGAAACCTCATACCACAGCTGTTTCACCAAGGGGATGGGCATGGCCAAGCTCAATCAGGGGTCCAATAGGTGTTGGCACGTCTCAGGAGAACTGCTCCATTCCAGAGGGACCAGGGGATCAGCAGAACTTCCAAAGAACACCTGCACTGTGGCCTTTGGAACCCTTCCCTGATTCTCTGCCCCTCTCAGGGCAGAGGCTTCACCAGTGACCCCTACCCCTCAGGGTCACCAGCTGTCTCCTTCTGGCGAGGCTGGCAGTGCTGATTGCCTCTGCCACCACCTCCCAGGTACTGTTCACAAGGGCAGACTTTAGTCTGAGGCCTACCCTGGGGAAGAGGAAGTCCCTCCTCTCCTCAGTGGCATCGAGCAATGGGTCCACTTTGGACTCCCGAACTCGGGTGGGCTGGTTTTCTCTGAGATATCTTTGTGGCTGCAATGAGTGTGTGGTGAGTGGAGCGATTAAAAACAGCTCCAAATGTCAAGCTATTTAGCACTACTTCTGGCCCCAGCTGTGACACAGCTGACTGGACCAGGAATTGCTTCCAATTCCCAGTGGCAGAGTGGTGGCCCTTTCCATGTCCTGAATCACAGAATGAATAGCGCCCCCAACGGAAACGCAAATCACACGCTATTCAAGACGGACGGGAATTATCCTAACAGAGAATCCAGCCGTTAGTCTCATAAATGGAGAAATCTGCCCCAAATCTCCAGTGTGACTGTCTCACATTGGTGCAAATGCAGCACAACCCAACATGTGGTAAAGAAGGGCCTCTGTCTGTAAACAGCCACACACCCTGAAATGTCTGGGCGACAGTTATTAATATTAGTTTAATTCCTGAAACTGATTGCAACTTTTCTATCTAAACTGCTTTTACTTGAGATATACATTTTGCAGGACTGAATAAGAGATTTTAATAAGAACACATTTAATTACCTGTTGAAGAGGACACACTGGTTGTCGATTCCTAAAGTAGAAATTTACAACATCAGAGAATTTATCAATGAAATAAATGTTTTTTAAAATCTGTAAGTGAAATATGTGAATTCTCTCTTACCCAGGATGTTTCACATGGGCTGCCTGTCGCTGGTGTAGTGACTGTGATACTGTTCGAATGGTTACTCTGTGTTGTAATTTTAAATGGACTAAGAAGTCCAAATGGACCAACCTGCAGAATGAAACATGGTAAAAATATGACAACAAATCTTCCTAAATGAAAGTTTGATGCAGCATATATTTGGCTTTGCTTTTTTTTCTTAATTCATTTTTTCCAATTAAGGGGCAATTTAGCATGGCCAATCCACCTACTCTGCACATCTTTGTGTGGGCTTGGGTTTCCAAGAGCCGGTGCAGACTCGATGGGCCAAATGGCCTCCTTCTGCACTGTAAATTCTATGATTCTATGATTGGGTTGGGGGGTGAGACCCACGCAGACACGGGGAGAATGTGCAAACTCAACATGGACAGTGACCCAGAGCCGGGATCGAACCTGGGACCTCGGCGCCGTGAGGCAGCAGTGCTAACCACTGCGTCACTGTGCTGACTGTCATTTGGCTTTGTTAAACAATTCAGTTTGTTTAATTGCTGACCAACAGCTACAGAATACGGAGCAGATAATTATCCAGGATGAGTCTTTCTTAAACTCACATAAATTAACATTTCAGTCATGAAAATAGTGTGTGTGTGTTTGGGAGATACTCTGTGAGGGATGTGGGGATGAATCATCAGGATTGCATTCACCAGATATCCAGTTACAGCTCCTCTGACATCACTGCCAGCAAAGAATATGACCATCCATAATATTGAGCAATGTAAAGATACTGGGCGGGATTCTCACTTTCAGAGAGAAGTGTTAACGCTGGGACTGAATCGGTGGACTTCTACAACAATTAAATTGCCGCCTGTCCCGGAGCAATTCATGATCCCTTAATGGGCTAGCACCGGCGCCATGTGGAAGTCGAGTGATTCCAATGAAAAACCGTGTCTGATTCAACGGGATCGGGATTTCCACTCGAGAGGCTGGCAATCTGCAGCCGCATATTCACACTCCACTCCCCACACACAGTCATCCCAGCCAACAAGATGGCATCATGAAGAGCGGCACCCAGTTCACAGATGCAGAGCTCGAGACACTGCTGCATGCTGTGGAGGCGAGGCGGGCCACCCTGTTTCCCGGAGTGGGAAGGAGGCTGTCCCCACCGTCGTACACCAGGCTTAGGAGCAGGTAGCAGAGGCCGTGAGCGCCGTGGGCCCCATCGCCAGGGCTGGACAGCAGTGCCAGTAGAAGTTGCACAATCTCCTCAGGATGGCCAGGGTGAGTAGGCACTACCGTGCCCCTGGCACCAGCCCCAACCCACACACCCGGGACTGTCCCACCTACCCGGAGGGCGACTGAACCTCACCCACCGGCAGTGTGCCCCTCACTGTCACGAAGCAGCGGCCACAGGACCTGGTTGGTGGGCCCAGAGAGGGAAGTCGCCGAGGTGGAGGTCAGAATCAGGCAACCAAGTGAACCCCCAGAGTTGCAGTGTCTCTATGGCCCCCAAACCCATCCTCCCCACACCAACCCACCACACCCCCACACCACCCAACCTCCCCCACACCACCTCCCCCACACCACACCACATCCCCACACCACCCCACCTCCCCCACACCACCACCAAACCACTGCACCTCCCCACACCACCACACCTCCCCCACCCTACCTCCACCACCCCACCTCCCCCAAACCAACCCACCTCCCCACACCACCACACCTCCCTCACACCACCCCACCTCCACCACCCCACCTCCCCCAAACCAACCCACCTCCCCCACACCACCACACCTACCTCACACCACCCCACCTCCCCCACCCCACCTCCCCCACCCCGCCTCCCCACACAACCCACCTCCCCCACACCACCCCACCACCCCCACCCCACCTCACCCACACAACCCCACCTCCCCCACACCACCCAACCTCCCCACAACACGTCCCACACACCACCCCACCTCCCCACCCAACCTCCCCCACCCCACCCCACCACCCCACCCCACCCCCCACCACCCCTTCTCAACCACACCAGCCCACCTCCCCACCCAACCTCTCCCACACAACCCCACCTCCCCCCACAACCTTCCCCACACCACCCCACCTCCCTCCCCACCTTCCCCACCCCACCCCACCTCCCCCATACCACACCACCTCCCCCCCCACCATCCCCACCCCACCCCATCTCCCCCACACCACCTCGCCCACACCACCCCACCTCCACCACACAACATCCCACACACCACCCCACCTCCCCACACACCACCTCCCCCACACCACACCACCTCCGCCACCCAACCACCCCACACAATCACACCTCCCCCACCCAACCTCCCCCACACCACCCCACCTCCCCCACACCACGTCACCTCCCCCACACCACCCCACCTCCCCTACCCCACCTCCCCCACACCACCCCACCTCCCCCACAAAACCTCTGCCACACAACCCCACACCACACCACCTCCCCCACCCAACCTCCCCCACACCATCACACCTCCCCACCCAACCACCCCCACACCACCCCACCTCCCCAACACCACCCCACCTCCCACAACACCCCACCTCCCACAACACCCCACCACCACCCCACACCATCCACCTCCTCCACCCAACCTCCCCCACACCACCCCACCTCCCCACCACCACCTCTCCCACGCCACACCACCTCCACCACACCAACCCCCCTCCCCCAGACTATCCAACCTCCCCCACACTACCCCTCCTCCCCCACACCACCTCCCCACCCCACCACCCCCACACCACACCACCTCCCCGACACCACCCACCTCCCCACCCAACCTCCCCCACACCACCCCACCTCCCCGCCACCACATCCCCCACACCAAACCACCTCCCCACAACAACTCCCCCACACCACCCCACCTCCCCCACACCACCCGACCTCCGCACACCACCTCCCCACGCCACACCACCTCCCCCACACCACCCCACCTCCCCCACCACCTCTGCCACACCACACCACCTCCCCACCACCTCTGTCACACCACACCACCTCCCCCCACCACCCCCCACCTCCCCACACCACACCACCTCCCCCACCTCACCACCTTCCCCCCACCACCCCACCTCCCGCACGCCACACAACCTCCCCCACACCACACCCCCAGACCACCCCACCTCCCCCACACCACCCCACCTCCCCCACACCACACCACCTCCCCCACACCACACCACCACCCCCAGACCACCACCCCCACACCACCACCCCCACACCACACCACCACCCCCACACCACACCACCTCCCCCACACCACACCACCTCCCCACACCACACCCGCATCCCCACCCCACCCCAGCTCCACCACACCACCTCCCCCCACCACCTCACCTAAACCACCCCACCTCCCCCACCCCACCCCACCTCCCCACACCACCCCACCTCCCCCACACCACACCACCTCCCCCACACCACCCCACCTCCCCGCCACCACCTCCCCTACCCGCCACCACCTCCCCCACACCACCCCACCTCCCTACTCACCACCCCACCTCCCTACTCACCACCCCACCTCCCCCCCACACCACCCCACCTCCCCCACACCACACACCCACACTACCCCACCTCCCCCACACCACACCACCTCCCCCACACCACCCCACCTCCCCCACACCACCCCACCTCCCCCACACCACCCCACCTCCCCCACACCACCCCACCTACCCACACTACACCACCACCCCCACACCACCACCCCCACACCACACCACCACCCCCACACCACACCACCTCCCCCACACCACACCACCTCCCCCACACCACACCCGCACCCCCACCCCACCCCACCTCCACCACACCACCTACCCCCACCACCTCACCTAAACCACACCACCTCCCCCACACCACACCACCTCCCCCACACCACACCCGCACCCCCACCTCCACCACACCACCTCCCCCCACCACCTCACCTAAACCACGCCACCTCCCCCACCCCACCCCACCTCCCCACACCACCCCACCTCCCCCACACCACACCACCTCCCCCACACCACCCCACCTCCCCGCCACCACCTCCCCTACCCGCCACCACCTCCCCCACACCACCCCACCTCCCTACTCACCACCCCACCTCCCCCACACCACCCCACCTCCCCCCCACACCACCCCACCTCCCCCACACCACACCACCGCCCCACCCACCCCACCTCCCCCACACCACCCCACCGCCCCGCCACCACCTCCCCCACACCACCCACCTCCCCACACCACCCCACCTCCCCCACACCTCCCCACACCACCCCACCTCCCCACACCACCCCAACTCCCCCACACCACCCCAACTCCCCCACACCACCCCACCTCCCCACCCCACCCCACCTCCCCCACACCACCCCACCCCACCTCCCCCAAAGCACCCCACCTCCCCACCCCACCCCACCTCCCACTCACCACCCCACCCCACCCCACTGCCCCAACACCACCCCACCTCCCACACCACCTCCCCCGCACCACACCACCTCCCCCACACCACACCTCCACCCCCACACCACCCCACCTCCACCACACCACCTCCCCCACACCACACCACTTCCCCCACACCACCCCACCTCCCCCTCCCCACACCACCTCCCCCACCCCACCCCACCTCCCCCACACCACCCCACCTCCCCCACACCACCCCACCTCCCCCACACCACACCACCTCCCCCACACCACATCCCCCATACCACCTCCCCAACACCACCTCCCCAACACCACCTCCCCACACCACCTCCCCATACCACGTCACCTCCCCCACACCACGTCACCTCCCCCACACCATCTCCCCCCCACCACTCCACCTCCCCCACCCTACCCCACCTCCCCCACACTACCCCACCACCCACACACCACCTCCCACGCACCACCCGACATCCCCCACACCACCCCACCTCCCCACACCACCCCACCTCCCCACACCACCTCCCCCACACCACACAACCTCCCCCACCAACCCCCACCTCCCCCACACCACCCCACCTCCCCCACCAACCCCCACCTCCCCCACACCACCCCACCTCCCCTACCAAACCTTCCCCACACAACCCCATCTCCCCCATACCACCCCACCTCCCCACCCAACCTCCCCCACACCATCACACCTCCCCCACCCAACCTCCCCCACACCACACCACCTCCCCCACCCCACCCCACCTCCCCCAAACTACACCACCTCACCCACCCCACCTTCCCCACACCACCCCACCTTCACCACACCACACCACGTCCTCCACCCCACTTCCCCTTCACCACCTCCACCACACCACCCGACATCCCCCACACCACCCCACTCCCCCACCCCACCTCCCCCACCCCAGCCCACCGCCCCCACACCACCCCACCTCCCCACCCCACCTCCCCTAAACCACCCCACCTCCCCCACACCACACCACGTCCCCCACACCACCCTCAACCTCGCATCCCACCCAACCTCCCCCACACCACCTCCACCACACCACCCCATCTCCCCGACCCCACCTCCACCACACCACCTCCCCGACACCACCTCCCCCACACCACCTCCCCCACACCACCTCCCCCCACACCACCTCCCCCACCCCACGTCCCCACCCCACCTCCCCACACCACCCCAACCCCCCACACCACCCCACCTCCCCTACACCATCCCACCTCCCCCACACCACCCCACCTTCCCCACACCACCCCAACTCCACACACCGCCCCACCTCCCCACACCACCTCCCCCACACCACACCACCTCCCCCACCAACCCCCACCTCCCCCACACCACCCCACCTCCCCCACCAAACCTTCCCCACACAACCCCATCTCCCCACCCAACCTCCCCCACACCATCACACCTCCCCACCCAACCTCCCCCACACCACCCCACCTCATCCACCAAACCTTCCCCATACCACCCCACCTCCCCTACCCACCTCCCCCAAAGCACCCCACCTCCCCACCCCAACCCCCCCCACCACCCCACCTCCCCACCCCACCCCCTGCCCCAACACCACCCCAAATCCCCACACCACCTCCCTCGCACCACACCACCTCCCCCCCACCACACCACCACCCCCCCACCACACCACCTCCCCCACACCACACCTCCACCCCCACACCACACTTCCACCCCCTCACCACCCCACCACCCCACCCCACCCCACCCCACCTCCCCCATACCACCCCACCTCCCCACACCACCTCCCCCACCCCACCTCCCGCACACCACACCACCTCACCCACACCACCCCACCTCCCCCACCCCACCTCCCCCACACCACGTCACCTCCCCCACACCATCTCCCCCACACCACTCCACGTCCCCCACCACAACCCACCTCACCGCCCCCACACTACCCCACCACCATCCAAAGCACAACCCGACGTCCCCCACACCACCCCACCTCCCCCACACCACCCCACCTCCCCCACACCACCTCCGCCACACCACCTCCCCCCCACCACACCACCTCCCCCCCACCACACCACCTCCCCCCCACCACACCACCTCCCCCACACCACACCACCTCCCCCACACCACACCACCTCCCCACACCACACCTCCACCCCCTCACCACCCCACCACCCCACCTCCCCCACACCACCTCCCCCACACCACCTCCCCCACACCACCCCACTTCCCACACACCACCGCACCTCCCGCACCCCACCCCACCCCACCCTCCCCACCCCACCTCCCCCTCCCCACCCCTTACCACCTCCCCCACCCCACCTCCCCCACACCACACCACCTCCCCCACACCACGCCACCTCCCCACCCCACCTCCCCCACACCACGTCACCTCCCCCACACCATCTCCCCCACACCACTCCACGTCCCCCACCACACCCCACCCCACCGCCCCCACACTACCCCTCCACCACCCGACGTCCCCCACACCACCCCACCTCCCCCACACCACCCCACCTCCTCCACACCACCCCACCACTCAACCTCCCCCACACCACCCCACCTCATCCACCAAACCTTCCCCATACCACCCCACCTCCCCTACCCACCTCCCCCAAAGCACCCCACCTCCCCACCCCAACCCCCCCCACCACCCCACCTCCCCACCCCACCCCCTGCCCCAACACCACCCCAAATCCCCACACCACCTCCCTCGCACCACACCACCTCCCGCCCACCACACCACCACCCCCCCACCCCACCACCCCACCCCACCCCACCCCACCTCCCCCATACCACCCCACCTTCCCACACCACCTCCCCCACCCCACCTCCCGCACACCACACCACCTCACCCACACCACCCCACCTCCCCCACACCACGTCACCTCCCCCACACCATCTCCCCCACACCACTCCACGTCCCCCACCACAACCCACCTCACCGCCCCCACACTACCCCACCACCATCCAACGCACAACCCGACGTCCCCCACACCACCCCACCTCCCCCACACCACCCCACCTCCCCCACACCACCTCCGCCACACCACCTCCCCCCCACCACACCACCTCCCCCCCACCACACCACCTCCCCCACACCACACCACCTCCCCCACACCACACCACCTCCCCCACACACCTCCACCCCCTCACCACCCCACCACCCCACCTCCCCCACACCACCTCCCCCACACCACCTCCCCCACACCACCCCACTTCCCACACACCACCGCACCTCCCCCACCCCACCCCACCCTCCCCACCCCACCTCCCCCTCCCCACCCCACACCACCTCCCCACCCCACCTCCCCCACACCACACCACCTCCCCCACACCACGCCACCTCCCCACCCCACCTCCCCACACCACGTCACCTCCCCCACACCATCTCCCCCACACCACTCCACGTCCCCCACCACACCCCACCCCACCGCCCCCACACTACCCCTCCACCACCCGACGTCCCCCACACCACCCCACCTCCCCCACACCACCCCACCTCCTCCACACCACCCCACCACTCAACCTCCCCCACACCACCCCACTTCCCCCACCCCACCTCCCCCACACCACATCACCTCCCCACCACCACCGCACCTCCCTCCACCACCTCACCCACACCACACCACCTCCCCACACCACCTCCCCACACCACCTAACCCCACACCACACCACCTCCCCCACACCACACCTCCACCCCCACACCACACCTCCACCCCCTCACCACCCCACCACCCCACCTCCCCCACACCACCTCCCCCACACCACCCCACTTCCCCCACCCCACCGCACCTCCCCCACCCCACCCCACCCCACCTCCCCCTCCCCACCCCACACCACCTCCCCCACACCACCCCACCTCCCCACCCCACCTCCCCCACACCACGTCACCTCCCCCACACCATCTCCCCCACACCACTCCACGTCCCCCACCACACCCCACCCAACCGCCCCCAAACTACCCCTCCATCACCCTACGTCCCCCTTCCACCACCCCACCTCCCCAACACCACCCCACCTCCCCCACGCCACCTCCCCCACACCACCTCCCCCACAACTCCCCAACCTCACATCTCACCCAACCTCCCGCACCTCACCTCCACCACACCACCCCACCCCACCTTCTCCACACCACCCCACCACACAACCTCCCCCACACCAACCCACCTCCCCCACCCAAACTACCCCACACCACACCACCTCCCCACCACCACCGCACCTCCCTCCACCACCTCACCCACACCACACCACCTCCCCACACCACCTCCCCACACCAACTCCCCCACACCACACCACCTCCCCCACATCACGTCACATCCCCCACACCACCCCACCTCCCCTACCCCATCTCCCCACACCACCCCACCTCCCCCACCCAAACTCCCCCACACCATCACACCACCACCACCCAACCTCCCCCACACCACCCCACCTCCGTCACCCAACCTCCCCACACCATCACACCGCCCCCACCCAACCTCCCACACACAACCCCACCTCCCCCACCCCACCCCACCTCCCCTACACCACACCACCTCCGCCACACCACCGACCTCCCCCACACAACCTCCCCCACACCACCCCACCTCCCCACCCATCCTCCCCCACACCATCACACCTCCCCCACCCAACCTCCCCCACACCACCCCACCTCCCCCACACCACCCCACCTCCCCCACACCACCTCCGCCACACCACCTCCCCCCCACCACACCACCTCCCCCCCACCACACCACCTCCCCCCCACCACACCACCTCCCCCACACCACACCACCTCCCCCCCACCACACCACCTCCCCACACCACACCTCCACCCCCTCACCACCCCACCACCCCACCTCCCCCACACCACCTCCCCCACACCACCTCCCCCACACCACCTCCGCCACACCACCTCCCCCCCACCACACCACCTCCCCCCCACCACACCACCTCCCCCCCACCACACCACCTCCCCCACACCACACCACCTCCCCCCCACCACACCACCTCCCCACACCACACCTCCACCCCCTCACCACCCCACCACCCCACCTCCCCCACACCACCTCCCCCACACCACCTCCCCCACACCACCCCACTTCCCACACACCACCGCACCTCCCGCACCCCACCCCACCCCACCCTCCCCACCCCACCTCCCCCTCCCCACCCCATACCACCTCACGCACCCCACCCCACCCCACCCTCCCCACACCACCTCCCCCTCCCCACCCCATACCACCTCCCCCACCCCACCTCCCCCACACCACACCACCTCCCCCACACCACGCCACCTCCCCCACACCACCTCCGCCACACCACCTCCCCCCCACCACACCACCTCCCCCCCACCACACCACCTCCCCCCCACCACACCACCTCCCCCACACCACACCACCACCCCCACACCACCCCACCTCCACCACACCACCTCCCCCACACCACACCACTTCCCCCACACCACCCCACCTCCCCCTGCCCACACCACCTCCCCCACCCCACCCCACCTCCCCCACACCACCCCACCTCCCCCACACCACCCCACCTCCCCCACACCACACCACCTCCCCCACACCACATCCCCCATACCACCTCCCCAACACCACCTCCCCAACACCACCTCCCCACACCACCTCCCCATACCACGTCACCTCCCCCACACCACGTCACCTCCCCCACACCATCTCCCCCCCACCACTCCACCTCCCCCACCCTACCCCACCTCCCCCACACTACCCCACCACCCACACACCACCTCCCACGCACCACCCGACATCCCCCACACCACCCCACCTCCCCACACCACCCCACCTCCCCACACCACCTCCCCCACACCACACAACCTCCCCCACCAACCCCCACCTCCCCCACACCACCCCACCTCCCCCACCAACCCCCACCTCCCCCACACCACCCCACCTCCCCTACCAAACCTTCCCCACACAACCCCATCTCCCCCATACCACCCCACCTCCCCACCCAACCTCCCCCACACCATCACACCTCCCCCACCCAACCTCCCCCACACCACCCCACCCCACCCCACCTCCCCCAAACTACACCACCTCACCCACCCCACCTTCCCCACACCACCCCACCTTCACGACACCACACCACGTCCTCCACCCCACTTCCCCTTCACCACCTCCACCACACCACCCCACATCCCCCACACCACCCCACTCCCCCACCCCACCTCCCCCACCCCAGCCCACCGCCCCCACACCACCCCACCTCCCCACCCCACCTCCCCTAAACCACCCCACCTCCCCCACACCACACCACGTCCCCCACACCACCCTCAACCTCGCATCCCACCCAACCTCCCCCACACCACCTCCACCACACCACCCCATCTCCCCGACCCCACCTCCACCACACCACCTCCCCGACACCACCTCCCCCACACCACCTCCCCCACACCACCTCCCCCCACACCACCTCCCCCACCCCACGTCCCCACCCCACCTCCCCACACCACCCCAACCCCCCACACCACCCCACCTCCCCTACACCATCCCACCTCCCCCACACCACCCCACCTTCCCCACACCACCCCACCTCCACACACCGCCCCACCTCCCCACACCACCTCCCCCACACCACACCACCTCCCCCACCAACCCCCACCTCCCCCACACCACCCCACCTCCCCCACCAAACCTTCCCCACACAACCCCATCTCCCCACCCAACCTCCCCCACACCATCACACCTCCCCACCCAACCTCCCCCACACCACCCCACCTCATCCACCAAACCTTCCCCATACCACCCCACCTCCCCTACCCACCTCCCCCAAAGCACCCCACCTCCCCACCCCAACCCCCCCCACCACCCCACCTCCCCACCCCACCCCCTGCCCCAACACCACCCCAAATCCCCACACCACCTCCCTCGCACCACACCACCTCCCCCCCACCACACCACCACCCCCCCACCACACCACCTCCCCCACACCACACCTCCACCCCCACACCACACTTCCACCCCCTCACCACCCCACCACCCCACCCCACCCCACCCCATCTCCCCCATACCACCCCACCTCCCCACACCACCTCCCCCACCCCACCTCCCGCACACCACACCACCTCACCCACACCACCCCACCTCCCCACCCCACCTCCCCCACACCACGTCACCTCCCCCACACCATCTCCCCCACACCACTCCACGTCCCCCACCACAACCCACCTCACCGCCCCCACACTACCCCACCACCATCCAACGCACAACCCGACGTCCCCCACACCACCCCACCTCCCCCACACCACCCCACCTCCCCCACACCACCTCCGCCACACCACCTCCCCCCCACCACACCACCTCCCCCCCACCACACCACCTCCCCCCCACCACACGACCTCCCCCACACCACACCACCTCCCCCACACCACACCACCTCCCCACACCACACCTCCACCCCCTCACCACCCCACCACCCCACCTCCCCCACACCACCTCCCCCACACCATCTCCCCCACACCACCCGACGTCCCCCACACCACCCCACCTCCCCCACACCACCCCACCTCCTCCACACCACCCCACCACTCAACCTCCCCCACACCACCCCACCTCATCCACCAAACCTTCCCCATACCACCCCACCTCCCCTACCCACCTCCCCCAAAGCACCCCACCTCCCCACCCCAACCCCCCCCACCACCCCACCTCCCCACCCCACCCCCTGCCCCAACACCACCCCAAATCCCCACACCACCTCCCTCGCACCACACCACCTCCCGCCCACCACACCACCACCCCCCCACCACACCACCTCCCCCACACCACACCTCCACCCCCACACCACACTTCCACCCCTCACCACCCCACCACCCCACCCCACCCCACCCCACCTCCCCCATACCACCCCACCTTCCCACACCACCTCCCCCACCCCACCTCCCGCACACCACACCACCTCACCCACACCACCCCACCTCCCCCACCCCACCTCCCCCACACCACGTCACCTCCCCCACACCATCTCCCCCACACCACTCCACGTCCCCCACCACAACCCACCTCACCGCCCCCACACTACCCCACCACCATCCAACGCACAACCCGACGTCCCCCACACCACACCTCCACCCCCACACCACACTTCCACCCCCTCACCACCCCACCACCCCACCCCACCCCACCCCACCTCCCCCATACCACCCCACCTCCCCACACCACCTCCCCCACCCCACCTCCCGCACACCACACCACCTCACCCACACCACCCCACCTCCCCCACCCCACCTCCCCACACCACGTCACCTCCCCCACACCATCTCCCCCACACCACTCCACGTCCCCCACCACAACCCACCTCACCGCCCCCACACTACCCCACCACCATCCAACGCACAACCCGACGTCCCCCACACCACCCCACCTCCCCCACACCACCCCACCTCCCCCACACCACCTCCGCCACACCACCTCCCCCCCACCACACCACCTCCCCCCCACCACACCACCTCCCCCCCACCACACCACCTCCCCCCCACCACACCACCTCCCCCCCACCACACCACCTCCCCCACACCACACCACCTCCCCCACACCACACCACCTCCCCACACCACACCTCCACCCCCTCACCACCCCACCACCCCACCTCCCCCACACCACCTCCCCCACACCACCTCCCCCACACCACCCCACTTCCCACACACCACCGCACCTCCCGCACCCCACCCCACCCCACCCTCCCCACACCACCTCCCCCTCCCCACCCCATACCACCTCCCCCACCCCACCTCCCCCACACCACACCACCTCCCCCACACCACGCCACCTCCCCACCCCACCTCCCCCACACCACGTCACCTCCCCCACACCATCTCCCCCACACCACTCCACGTCCCCCACCACACCCCACCCCACCGCCCCCACACTACCCCTCCACCACCCGACGTCCCCCACACCACCCCACCTCCCCCACACCACCCCACCTCCTCCACACCACCCCACCACTCAACCTCCCACACACCACCCCACCTCATCCACCAAACCTTCCCCATACCACCCCACCTCCCCTACCCACCTCCCCAAAGCACCCCACCTCCCCACCCCAACCCCCCCCACCACCCCACCTCCCCACCCCACCCCCTGCCCCAACACCACCCCAAATCCCCACACCACCTCCCTCGCACCACACCACCTCCCGCCCACCACACCACCACCCCCCCACCACACCACCTCCCCCACACCACACCTCCACCCCCACACCACACTTCCACCCCCTCACCACCCCACCACCCCACCCCACCCCACCCCACCTCCCCCATACCACCCCACCTTCCCACACCACCTCCCCCACCCCACCTCCCGCACACCACACCACCTCACCCACACCACCCCACCTCCCCCACCCCACCTCCCCCACACCACGTCACCTCCCCCACACCATCTCCCCCACACCACTCCACGTCCCCCACCACAACCCACCTCACCGCCCCCACACTACCCCACCACCATCCAACGCACAACCCGACGTCCCCCACACCACCCCACCTCCCCCACACCACCTCCGCCACACCACCTCCCCCCCACCACACCACCTCCCCCCCACCACACCACCTCCCCCCCACCACACCACCTCCCCCACACCACACCACCTCCCCCACACCACACCACCTCCCCCACACACCTCCACCCCCTCACCACCCCACCACCCCACCTCCCCCACACCACCTCCCCCACACCACCTCCCCCACACCACCCCACTTCCCACACACCACCGCACCTCCCCCACCCCACCCCACCCTCCCCACCCCACCTCCCCCTCCCCACCCCACACCACCTCCCCACCCCACCTCCCCCACACCACACCACCTCCCCCACACCACGCCACCTCCCCACCCCACCTCCCCCACACCACGTCACCTCCCCCACACCATCTCCCCCACACCACTCCACGTCCCCCACCACACCCCACCCCACCGCCCCCACACTACCCCTCCACCACCCGACGTCCCCCACACCACCCCACCTCCCCCACACCACCCCACCTCCTCCACACCACCCCACCACTCAACCTCCCCCACACCACCCCACTTCCCCCACCCCACCTCCCCCACACCACATCACCTCCCCACCACCACCGCACCTCCCTCCACCACCTCACCCACACCACACCACCTCCCCACACCACCTCCCCACACCACCTAACCCCACACCACACCACCTCCCCCACACCACACCTCCACCCCCACACCACACCTCCACCCCCTCACCACCCCACCACCCCACCTCCCCCACACCACCTCCCCCACACCACCCCACTTCCCCCACCCCACCGCACCTCCCCCACCCCACCCCACCCCATCTCCCCCTCCCCACCCCACACCACCTCCCCCACACCACCCCACCTCCCCCACCCCACCTCCCCCACACCACGTCACCTCCCCCACACCATCTCCCCCACACCACTCCACGTCCCCCACCACACCCCACCCAACCGCCCCCAAACTACCCCTCCATCACCCTACGTCCCCCTTCCACCACCCCACCTCCCCAACACCACCCCACCTCCCCCACGCCACCTCCCCCACACCACCTCCCCCACAACTCCCCAACCTCACATCTCACCCAACCTCCCGCACCTCACCTCCACCACACCACCCCACCCCACCTTCTCCACACCACCCCACCACACAACCTCCCCCACATCAACCCACCTCCCCCACCCAAACTACCCCACACCACACCACCTCCCCACCACCACTGCACCTCCCTCCACCACCTCACCCACACCACACCACCTCCCCACACCACCTCCCCCCCACCACACCACCTCCCCCCCACCACACCACCTCCCCCACACCACACCACCTCCCCCACACCACACCACCTCCCCCACACACCTCCACCCCCTCACCACCCCACCTCCCCCACACCACCTCCCCCACACCACCTCCCCCACACCACCCCACTTCCCACACACCACCGCACCTCCCCCACCCCACCCCACCCTCCCCACCCCACCTCCCCCTCCCCACCCCACACCACCTCCCCACCCCACCTCCCCCACACCACACCACCTCCCCCACACCACGCCACCTCCCCACCCCACCTCCCCCACACCACGTCACCTCCCCCACACCATCTCCCCCACACCACTCCACGTCCCCCACCACACCCCACCCCACCGCCCCCACACTACCCCTCCACCACCCGACGTCCCCCACACCACCCCACCTCCCCCACACCACCCCACCTCCTCCACACCACCCCACCACTCAACCTCCCCCACACCACCCCACTTCCCCCACCCAACCTACCCCACACCACATCACCTCCCCACCACCACCGCACCTCCCTCCACCACCTCACCCACACCACACCACCTCCCCACACCACCTCCCCACACCACCTAACCCCACACCACACCACCTCCCCCACACCACACCTCCACCCCCACACCACACCTCCACCCCCTCACCACCCCACCTCCCCCACACCACCTCCCCCACACCACCCCACTTCCCCCACCCCACCGCACCTCCCCCACCCCACCCCACCCCACCTCCCCCTCCCCACCCCACACCACCTCCCCCACACCACCCCACCTCCCCCACCCCACCTCCCCCACACCACGTCACCTCCCCCACACCATCTCCCCCACACCACTCCACGTCCCCCACCACACCCCACCCAACCGCCCCCAAACTACCCCTCCATCACCCTACGTCCCCCTTTGTAGAAGCCAAGTATTTCAAATACAACTAGTATAGGTAAAAGATAGCTGTTTAAGCATAAATGTTGAGCCCCAGTTTTAAATACCCATTTATACAGCATAATTCACTTTTACTGAAGTCCGTTGTTCTGGCAAATGCATATTTTCAAGATAATGACACTGTCTTGTGCTAATTGTCAAGGTCAAGGGATTGAATACACAGCACCATTGTTCACAATGCAGATAACAGCTAGGTCAGAAAAGCTGATGTTGCACATTGAAGATGGACGGCTTGCCATCAAATCAAATGTGTTTGAGTCTAACCCAAACCAATTAGGATTATATTGGGGTGTAATTAGACGGTTTAAGACAGATATGAAAGTGTATAACTAAAAAGTTTCTTCCGGCCATTTTAGGTTGGTTTTATTGTCTTTGTAAGGTTAGGTTAGGTTGGGTTAGGTTGGGTTGGGTTAGGTTAGGTTAGGTTAGGTTAGGTTGGGTTTTGTTGTCTTTGTGAGTATTGTCTTTGTAGCTTAAGTTTTGTCTTTCTGTTAGTTTAGTCAGTTTTTGCCTTTGATTCTAGTCTCCATTTTAGTTTATGTCTTTTGGGGGTTGTCAGTTTAACAGTCTGTGTCAGTGATGTTAGTCCACTTTTGACTTTGAGTTTGAGTTTAGCTGAAGATTAGCTTTCTCTCTCTCTTCATGTTTCATTGCCAGACTTTGACCTTTAAAAAGTTACTTTTCGAGCTGTCTGCCTAAGCAAAGAAAGATAATGTCTGTAATTCTCTGAAAGCTTCGAATTGTCTACGAATTGCCTTTTAAATGACTTTCAAATTGTAATCAAGCGACTACAAATAAAACAATTCTTTTTGGCACCTGAGGAGTTTATACTGCAAATTTCTGCTGAGTTCCAGTATTCGCAAAGTGCTACTGATAACCGAATAGCAGAGATGATATAAATTCCTTCAACTATACACAGTCGAATAATACAAGGAATCGAACAACTTAACACAGTCTACAAATAGTAAAAATCTTATAACTTGTCGTATTGCGCCAGGACTTGATTCATCAACTAAGCTTCCCCCAAACTTGGCGTGGTTCGACAGGTTAAGATCCCATAAATTAAAGTTTCCTTTAATTGGCGTAGTCAGCAGTCAGGGGGGGAGTACTGAGGACGACCTTCGGAGGCCCAGGTGACGACGGAAAGCTTCGAAGATAATCGGAGGAGGTCGGGAACCTTCGGGAAGCTTCGAAGATAATCGGAGGAGGTCGGGAACCTTCGGGAAGCTTCGGAGATAATCGGAGGAGGCCCAGAAGACAGCCGGAACCCACGGCTAGACTGGGGTAAGAAATATCTTTTTCACCCATTAAAAGTCTTAAAGCCGCATCAATCAGTACTTCGACCCTTGAAAAGAACATTTTTTATAGACTGTTAAATAAATCAAGTGCCAGTCGGTCGGTCAGACTATCAGACGTGACTGGAAGATGAGTCACTGCAGTAACTAAAATAAAACGTCAGTCAGCGATCAAGGAAAGTTATGGCTGATCCTAATCAAAGTGTAGATTCAGAGCCTTTAGCAGACAGAAAATTACTCCCCACTACATCCAAGGGGGGTGCTGGAATACCAGATGTTTCTGTTGAAGATATGTTGGGGGATTGTAGATCTTTCACTCGTAGACATTTTAACCTATGTGAAACCTCAAAAAAAATTGAATCAAAGTATGATATCCCCAGAGGACAGTGGTCCTTCAATAATATCAAGAGAGCATGGGGAAAATGCACACGATTACACGGTGCAGAACGTGTAAAATGGTCCCTGGTAATTACGGGACAGATACACAGTCAGCAAGAGATCATTGTTAAAAATAAAAGTGATCATCAGCTTCAGTCCACTAAAGACCAACTAAGTGCAGTTCTTGAAGATTTGCAAGATGCAAAATCCAAACTTGAGCATTATGATGAAATTAGAACAGATTTGCAAAATAAAACCTCTGAACTCCAGCAGTTAAATGTTCAAATCGCAGAATTTCAAAATCAAGTTTTTGAAGTGGAGTCAGAATTCCAAAATCAAGTTTTTAAAATGGAGTCAAAATACCAACAGCTGCAATTAAATACTGAACGAAGTGATGATGAGTATAGGTCTACTAAAAAACAATTAATTACAGTTGTTGAAGAATTGCAAGATGCAAAATCCAAACTTGAAACAGATTTGCAAGATGCAAAATCCAAACTTGAGCATTCTGATGAAATTAAAACAGATTTGCAAGTTGCAAAATCCAAACTTGAGCATTATGATGAAATTAAAACAGAATTGCAAGATGCAAAATCCAAACTTGAAACAGATTTGCAAGATGCAAAATCCAAACTTGAGCATTCTGATGAAATTAAAACAGATTTGCAAGTTGCAAAATCCAAACTTGAAACAGAATTGCAAGTTGCAAAATCCAAACTTGAAACAGAATTGCAAGTTGCAAAATCCAAACTTGAGCATTATGATGAAATTAAAACAGATTTGCAAGTTGCAAAATCCAAACTTGAGCATTATGATGAAATTAAAACAGAATTGCAAGATGCAAAATCCAAACTTGAAACAGAATTGCAAGTTGCAAAATCCAAACTTGAGCATTATGATGAAATTAAAACAGATTTGCAAGATGCAAAATCCAAACTTGAAACAGATTTGCAAGTTGCAAAATCCAAACTTGAGCATTATGATGAAATTAAAACAGAATTGCAAGATGCAAAATCCAAACTTGAAACAGAACTGCAAGATGCAAAATCCAAACTTGAGCATTCTGATGAAATTAAAAAAGGTTTGCAAGTTGCAAAATCCAAACTTGAGCATTATGATGAAATTAAAACAGATTTACGAGTTGCAAAATCCAAACTTGAGCATCATGATGAAATTAAAACAGATTTGCAAAACAAAACCTCTGAACTCCAGCAGTTATCTTTTCAAATAACAGAATTCCAAAATCAAGTCTTTGAAGTGGAGTCAAAATACCGACAATTGCAATTAAAAACTGAGCGAATTGAACTTGAAAATTGCAAGTTAGTGAAAGAAAGATGTGTTTTAGAAAGAAATATAACCAGCGTGAATGAAGATTGTAAATCTTTGACAAACATGCTTTCTGTACAAAAGATTGAACAAACTCAGAAAGCAGTCCAAACCACCCACCTAGTGGCACAATCGGCAATTGCACAGCCGAGATCAATTGTTAAAAATAAATCATTTTCTCTGTCGGATGAATCAGACGAAGATAGTGTTCCTACAATACAAAATACTAAAGCAATTCGACTAGCCCCTTTAAAACGCAAACGGGTTAGAGTTGGAAGCAAAAAAATAGAAGAAGATGGTGAAACTATCACTAGAAACATATTTGACCACCAATGGGTTCATGAACAAATTGATCCTTCTAAAATTGACGAATGGTCCAAGGGTCTTCCACACCCTAAAAAGGGTGGTATGACTACATGGGATGGAATTCACAGATTACAAGCCATTTACAGTCTCCACCCACTTGATGGAGTACAAATTCTGACTATCATGCTAGGTACTCGTATAAGTTCAACCCTTAGAAATGAAGTAGAAGTTGCCCTTGGAGACGATTTGCAAAATTTAGAAGCTGGTTGGCTAACAATCAAGAATTGGCTATTAAAATTCCGTCCCCCGAGGACCAATTGGTCTAAGATCACAGCTTGCATTCAAAAAAATGATGAAGATATTCAGGATTTTGAGGAAAGATTTTTACATACTTGGATGGAATATTCAGGGATGACACTCGACCAGGAAAATGACACATGGGATGCAAGCACTTTAAGTCCATTAAAAACGGCTTTTATAGCCGGTGTTAAACCTGGAGTTTCTGCTGCCTTGAATTTGGTTTTACCAGCTTGGGCCACATCTGGCACATACCGAGACATAGTTGACCGATGCATTCAGATAGATCGTGGTTTGCACAATCAGGCAACTTTTAACACTGCAGCTGCTCAAATGCAGCCTAATGCTCAAATCCAGCCCATGTTACCTGCTGCTCCAGCGGCGGCTGTTGCAGCACCTGCAGGAATATCAGCAGTAACTACAATTTCACCACCAGCGCTAGAACAAACATGTACCCTTGCTCCATTAAAATCACGTAAGAAAATACCACAATGTCTTTCCTGTGGTAGAGTAGGACACTGGATGGCAAAATGCTATCAAA
This sequence comes from Scyliorhinus torazame, assembly GCF_047496885.1. NCBI lineage: Eukaryota > Metazoa > Chordata > Chondrichthyes > Carcharhiniformes > Scyliorhinidae > Scyliorhinus > Scyliorhinus torazame. Next base: position 39,200 of record NW_027308680.1, on the reverse strand, counting down.
AACAACGGATGGATTCAAGAGATGATAATGAAGTAGACAATGTTCACTACAATACATCTCCACCTCGTGGTCAACCATGTAACACGTACCAACAAGACACACCCAGTTTGGCTTCTGGTCAGCAACACTGGCTAAGCAACTACAACCATGGTTTGCTTTTACAGTTAATCAACAACAGTATCATAATAGCCCAACTGTTTACCACATGGCTTTACAGAATCATCTCAGGCAACTGCCTGTTCGGCCTTCCACCATTATCCAATATGAAGATGATGTTCTGATAACCTCTATCAATAAAGATGATCATGACAAAGATTTACGGATGGTCTTGAACCACCTCAGTACTAACAGTCACAAAGCTAGCTTTCACGAAGCACAAATTGCCCAGAAAGATGTTTACTTGGGACAGAAAATTTCCAAACGAAAAAGGGAACTTACTCAGAAGAGAACGGCTGCCATCAAAGCAGCTAAAGAACCCTCAATGTATCGCTAACAAGTTGCCAAGAACTGTCAACTTAAGAAAACTGTCATTATTCTGAACGTTGCTTTATTAATTTAAAGAAATTAACATATCTTGTTAGCTGTGTTTCCTTTAACAGAATCGACAAATTCATCTACAGAAAATCAAGATACAGCACAAGATTGGTTCAGTTATATATTTAATAAGTTATTGTATTTGATATTTTAAAATAAATGTTTGGAATTAGCCTGGAAATTAAAACTTCAAACAATGTGGAAGCATTTTAATCAACAATCTTTGATTAAAAGCCAAAAGAACAGGTTGTTCAAAGAAATTTGATAACGGGAATTTGGCAGCAATCCAACTTTTACTCCCAGTCCATTTGAGTGACAAAAAAAAAGTTTAAAGATGCGAATGGCATCATTCCAAGCTATACGCCTCTTTTGTCTCTGTAAGAAAATTAACCCTTTCAACAAGCTTTTGTGTATTATCCAGAAGATGTCAAAGACTTGACATCAATTTTGATAATCATTTTACCATTTATTACTAGATCATATGTTCAACTTTCATTGTATATTAATTATAATAATTATTTTGAAATGCCTGTTGCAATGTTAATTCCATTTTATTGTTTAAAACTGCAATGATTCTTTGCGTTTTTACCTATCCTATCGCATTAATGATGTATTTTAATCTTTCCTGATATATCTCAATTTTTCGATTTATCAAAGGGCCGACTGTAGAAGCCAAGTATTTCAAATACAACTAGTATAGGTAAAAGATAGCTGTTTAAGCATAAATGTTGAGCCCCAGTTTTAAATACCCATTTATACAGCATAATTCACTTTTACTGAAGTCCGTTGTTCTGGCAAATGCATATTTTCAAGATAATGACACTGTCTTGTGCTAATTGTCAAGGTCAAGGGATTGAATACACAGCACCATTGTTCACAATGCAGATAACAGCTAGGTCAGAAAAGCTGATGTTGCACATTGAAGATGGACGGCTTGCCATCAAATCAAATGTGTTTGAGTCTAACCCAAACCAATTAGGATTATATTGGGGTGTAATTAGACGGTTTAAGACAGATATGAAAGTGTATAACTAAAAAGTTTCTTCCGGCCATTTTAGGTTGGTTTTATTGTCTTTGTAAGGTTAGGTTAGGTTGGGTTAGGTTGGGTTAGGTTGGGTTGGGTTAGGTTAGGTTAGGTTAGGTTAGGTTGGGTTTTGTTGTCTTTGTGAGTATTGTCTTTGTAGCTTAAGTTTTGTCTTTCTGTTAGTTTAGTCAGTTTTTGCCTTTGATTCTAGTCTCCATTTTAGTTTATGTCTTTTGGGGGTTGTCAGTTTAACAGTCTGTGTCAGTGATGTTAGTCCACTTTTGACTTTGAGTTTGAGTTTAGCTGAAGATTAGCTTTCTCTCTCTCTTCATGTTTCATTGCCAGACTTTGACCTTTAAAAAGTTACTTTTCGAGCTGTCTGCCTAAGCAAAGAAAGATAATGTCTGTAATTCTCTGAAAGCTTCGAATTGTCTACGAATTGCCTTTTAAATGACTTTCAAATTGTAATCAAGCGACTACAAATAAAACAATTCTTTTTGGCACCTGAGGAGTTTATACTGCAAATTTCTGCTGAGTTCCAGTATTCGCAAAGTGCTACTGATAACCGAATAGCAGAGATGATATAAATTCCTTCAACTATACACAGTCGAATAATACAAGGAATCGAACAACTTAACACAGTCTACAAATAGTAAAAATCTTATAACTTGTCGTATTGCGCCAGGACTTGATTCATCAACTAAGCTTCCCCCAAACTTGGCGTGGTTCGACAGGTTAAGATCCCATAAATTAAAGTTTCCTTTACCCTTCCACCACCCCACCTCCCCAACACCACCCCACCTCCCCCACGCCACCTCCCCCACACCACCTCCCCCACAACTCCCCAACCTCACATCTCACCCAACCTCCCGCACCTCACCTCCACCACACCACCCCAACCCACCTTCTCCACACCACCCCACCACACAACCTCCCCCACACCAACCCACCTCCCCCACCCAAACTACCCCACACCACACCACCTCCCCACCACCACTGCACCTCCCTCCACCACCTCACCCACACCACACCACCTCCCCACACCACCTCCCCACACCAACTCCCCCACACCACACCACCTCCCCCACATCACGTCACATCCCCCACACCACCCCACCTCCCCTACCCCATCTCCCCACACCACCCCACCTCCCCCACCAAACCTCCCCCACACAATCCCACCTCCCTCACCACCTCTCCCACACTACCCCACCTCCCCCACCCAAACTCCCCCACACCATCACACCACCACCACCCAACCTCCCCCACACCACCCCACCTCCGTCACCCAACCTCCCACACCATCACACCGCCCCCACCCAACCTCCCCCACACAACCCCACCTCCCCCACCCCACCCCACCTCCCCTACACCACACCACCTCCGCCACACCACCGACCTCCCCCACACAACCTCCCCCACACCACCCCACCTCCCCACCCATCCTCCCCCACACCATCACACCTCCCCCACCCAACCTCCCCCACACCACCCCACCTCCCCCACACCACGTCACCTCCCCCACACCACCCCACCTCCCCTACCCCACCTCCCCCACACCACCCCACCTCCCCCACAAAACCTCCGCCACACAACCCCACACCACACCACCTCCCCCACCCAACCTCCCCCACACCATCACACCTCCCCCACCCAACCACCCCCACACCACCCTACCTCCCCAACACTACCCCACCTCCCACAACACCCCACCTCCCACAACACCCCACCACCACCCCCACACCATCCACCTCCTCCACCCAACCTCCCCCACACCACCCCACCTCCCCACCACCACCACTCCCACGCCACACCACCTCCACCACACCAAGCAACCAACCTCCCCCACACCACGTCACCTCCCCTACACCACCCCACCTCCCCTACCCCACCTCCACCACACCAACCCACCTCCCCCAGACCACCCAACCTCCCCCACACTACCCCACCTCCCCCACCCCACCTCTCCCACCCCACCTCCCCCACTTCACCCCACCTCCCCACCCCACCTCCCCCACACCACGTCACCTCCCCCACACCATCTCCCCCACACCACTCCACGTCCCCCACCACACCCCACCCCACCGCCCCCACACTACCCCTCCACCACCCGACGTCCCCCTTCCACCACCCCACCTCCCCAACACCACCACCCCCACACCACCTCCCCCACAACTCCCCAACCTCACATCTCACCCAACCTCCCCCACCTCACCTCCAGCACACCACCGCACCTCCCCACCCAACCTCCCCCACACCACCCCACCTCCGTCACCCAACCTCCCCACACCATCACACCTCCCCCACCCAACCTCCCCCACACAACCCCACCTCCCCCACACCACCCCACCTCCCCTACACCACACCACCTCCCCCACACCACCGACCTCCCCCACACAACCTCCCCCACACCACCCCACCTCCCCCACCCATCCTCCCCCACACCATCACACCTCCCCCACCCAACCTCCCCACACCACCCCACCTCCCCCACACCACGTCACCTCCCCCACACCACCCCACCTCCCCTACCCCACCTCCCCCACACCACTCCACCTCCCTCACAAAACCTCCGCCACACAACCCCACACCACACCACCTCCCCCACCCAACCTCCCCCACACCATCACACCTCCCCCACCCAACCACCCCCACACCACCCTACCTCCCCAACACTACCCCACCTCCCACAACACCCCACCTCCCACAACACCCCACCACCACCCCCACACCATCCACCTCCTCCACCCAACCTCCCCCACACCACCCCACCTCCCCACCACCACCACTCCCACGCCACACCACCTCCACCACACCAACCAACCAACCTCCCCCACACCACGTCACCTCCCCTACACCACCCCACCTCCCCTACCCCACCTCCACCACACAAACCCACCTCCCCCAGACCACCCAACCTCCCCCACACTACCCCACCTCCCCCACCCCACCTCCCCCACCCCACCTCCCCCACCCCACCTCCCCCACACCACACCACCTCCCCCACACCACCCCACCTCCCCACCCCACCTCCCCCACACCACGTCACCTCCCCCACACCATCTCCCCCACACCACTCCACGTCCCCCACCACACCCCACCCCACCGCCCCCACACTACCCCTCCACCACCCGACGTCCCCCTTCCACCACCCCACCTCCCCAACACCACCTCCCCCACACCACCTCCCCCACAACTCCCCAACCTCACATCTCACCCAACCTCCCCCACCTCACCTCCAGCACACCACCGCACCTCCCCACCCCACCTCCCCCACCCCACCCCACCCCACCTCCCCCTCCCCACCCCACACCACCTCCCCCACACCACACCACCTCCCCCACCCCACCTCCCCCACACCACGTCACCTCCCCCACACCATCTCCCCCACACCACTCCACGTCCCCCACCACACCCCACCCCACCGCCCCCACACTACCCCTCCACCACCCTACGTCCCCCTTCCACCACCCCACCTCCCCAACACCACCCCACCTCCCCCACGCCACCGCCCCCACACCACCTCCCCCACAACTCCCCAACCTCACATCTCACCCAACCTCCCGCACCTCACCTCCACCACACCACCCCACCTCCCCACCCCACCTTCTCCACACCACCCCACCACACTTCCTCCCCCACACCACCCCACCTCCCCCACCCAAACTACCCCACACCACACCACCTCCCCACCACCACCGCACCTCCCTCCACCACCTCACCCACACCACACCACCTCCCCACACCACCTCCCCCACACCACACCACCTCCCCCACACCACACCACCTCCCCCACATCACGTCACATCCCCCACACCACACCACCTCCCCTACCCCATCTCCCCACACCACCCCACCTCCCCCACCAAACCTCCCACACACAATCCCACCTCCCTCACCACCTCTCCCACACTACCCCACCTCCCCACCCAAACTCCCCCACACCATCACACCACCACCACCCAACCTCCCCCACATCACCCCACCTCCGCCACCCAACCTCCCCACACCATCACACCTCCCGCACACAACCCCACCTCCCCCACAACACCCCACCTCCCCTACACCACACCACCTCCCCCACACCACCCACCTCCCCCACACAACCTCCCCCACACCACCCCACCTCCCCCACCCATCCTCCCCCACACCATCACACCTCCCCCACCCAACCTCCCCCACACCACCCCACCTCCCCCACAACACGTCACCTCCCCCACACCACCCCACCTCCCCCACAACACGTCACCTCCCCCACACCACCCCACCTCCCCCACAAAACCTCCGCCACACAACCCCACACCACACCACCTCCCCCACCCAACCTCCCCCACACCATCACACCTCCCCCACCCAAACACCCCCACACCACCCTACCTCCCCAACACTACCCCACCTCCCACAACACCCCACCTCCCACAACACCCCACCACCACCCCCACACCATCCACCTCCTCCACCCAACCTCCCCCACACCACCCCACCTCCCCACCACCACCTCTCCCACGCCACACCACCTCCACCACACCAACCAACCAACCTCCCCCACACCACGTCACCTCCCCTACACCACCCCACCTCCCCTACCCCACCCCACCACACCAACCCACCTCCCCCAGACCACACAACCTCCCCCACACTACCCCACCTCCCCCACCCCACCTCCCCCACCCCACCTCCCCCACACCACACCACCTCCCCCACACCACCCACCTCCCCACCCAACCTCCCCCACACCAAACCACCTCCCCACAACACCTCCCCCACACCACCCCACCTCCCCCACACCACCCCACCTCCCCCACACCACCTCCCCCACGCCACACCACCTCCCCCACACCACCCCACCTCCCCCACCACCTCTGCCACACCACACCACCTCCCCCACCCAACCTCCCCCACACCATCACACCTCCCCTACCCAACCACCCCCACACCACCCCACCTCCCCAACACCACCCCACCTCCCACAACACCCCACCTCCCACAACAAGCCACCACCACCCCCACACCATCCACCTCCTCCACCCAACCTCCCCCACACCACCCCACCTCCCCACCACCACCTCTCCCACGCCACACCACCTCCACCACACCAACCCACCTCCCCCAGACCACGCAACCTCCCCCACACTACCCCACCTCACTAACACCACCTCCCCCACCCCACCTCCCCCACACCACACCACCTCCCCCACACCACCCACCTCCCCACCCCACCTCCCCCACACCACCCCACCTCCCCCACACCAAACCACCTCCCCACAACACCTCCCCCACACCACCCCACCTCCCCCACACCACCCGACCTCCCCACACCACCTCCCCCACACCTCCACCCCCACACCACATCTCCACCCCCTCACCACCCCACCACCCCACCTCCCCCACACCACCTCCCCCACACCACCCCACTTCCCCCACACCACCGCACCTCCCCCACCCCACCCCACCCCACCCTCCCCACCCCACCTCCCCCTCCCAACCCCACACCACCTCCCCCACCCCACCTCCCCCACACCTCACCAACTCCCCCACACCACCCCACCTCCCCCACCCCACCTCCCCCACACCACTCCACGTCCCCCACCACAACCCACCTCACCGCCCCCACACTACCCCACCACCATCCAACGCACAACCCGACGTCCCCCACACCACCCCACCTCCCCCACACCACCCCACCTCCCCCACACCACCTCCGCCACACCACCTCCCCCCCCACCACACCACCTCCCCCCCACCACACCACCTCCCCCCACCACACCTCCTCCCCCACACCACACCACCTCCCCCACACCACACCACCTCCCCCACACCACACCTCCACCCCCTCACCACCCCACCTCCCCCACACCACCTCCCCCACACCACCCCACTTCCCCCACACCACCGCACCTCCCCCACCCCACCCCACCCCACCCTCCCCACCCCACCTCCCCCTCCCCACCCCACACCACCTCCCCCACCCCACCACACCACACCACCTCCCCCACACCACGCCACCTCCCCACCCCACCACCCCCACACTACCCCTCCACCACCCGACGTCCCCCACACCACCCCACCTCCCCCACACCACCCCACCTCCTCCACACCACCCCACCACTCAACCTCCCCCACACCACCCCACGTCCCCCACCCAACCTACCCCACATCACACCACCTCCCCACCACCACCGCACCTCCCTCCACCACCTCACCCACACCACACCACCTCCCCACACCACCTCCCCACACCACCTCCCCCACACCACACCACCTCCCCCACACCACACCTCCACCCCCACACCACACCTCCACCCCCTCACCACCCCACCACCCCACCTCCCCCACACCACCTCCCCCACACCAACCCACTTCCCCCACACCACCGCACCTCCCCCACCCCACCCCACCCCACCTTCCCCTCCCCACCCCACACCACCTCCCCCACACCACCCCACCTCCCCACCCCACCTCCCCCACACCATGTCACCTCCCCCACACCATCTCCCCCACACCACTCCACGTCCCCACCACACCCCACCCCACCGCCCCCACACTACCCCTCCACCACCCTACGTCCCCCTTCCACCACCCCACCTCCCCAACACCACCCCACCTCCCCCACGCCACCTCCCCCACACCACCTCCCCCACAACTCCCCAACTCACATCTCACCCAACCTCCCGCACCTCACCTCCACCACACCACCCCACCCCACCTTCTCCACACCACCCCACCACACAACCTCCCCCACACCACCCCACCTCCCCCACCCAAACTACCCCACACCACCTCCCCACCACCACCGCACCTCCCTCCACCACCTCACCCACACACCACCTCCCCACACCACCTCCCCCACACCACACCACCTCCCCCACACCACACCACCTCCCCCACATCACGTCACATCCCCCACACCACCCCACCTCCCCTACCCCATCTCCCCACACCACCCCACCTCCCCCACCAAACCTCCCCCACACAATCCCACCTCCCTCACCACCTCTCCCACACTACCCCACCTCCCCCACCCAAACTCCCCCACACCATCACACCACCACCACCCAACCTCCCCCACACCACCCCACCTCCGCCACCCAACCTCCCCACACCATCACACCTCCCCCACCCAACCTCCCCCACACAACCCCACCTCCCCCACACCACCCCACCTCCCCTACACCACACCACCTCCCCCACACCACCCACCTCCCCCACACAACCTCCCCCACACCACCCCACCTCCCCCACCCATCCTCCCCTACACCATCACACCTCCCCCACCCAACCTTCCCCACACAACCCCACCTCCCCCACACCACCCCACCTCCCCTACACCACACCACCTCCCCCACACCACCCACCTCCCCCACACAACCTCCCCCACACCACCCCACCTCCCCCACCCATCCTCCCCCACACCATCACACCTCCCCCACCCAACCTCCCACAACACCCCACCACCACCCCCACACCATCCACCTCCTCCACCCAACCTCCCCCACAACACCCCACCTCCCCACCACCACCTCTCCCACGCCACACCACCTCCACCACACCAACCCACCTCCCCCAGACCACCCAACCTCCCCCACACTACCCCACCTCACCCACACCACCTCCCCCACCCCACCTCCCCCACACCACCCACCTCCCCACCCAACCTCCCCCACACCACCCCACCTCCCCCACACCAAACCACCTCCCCACAACACCTCCCCCACACCACCCCACCTCCCCCACACCACCCGACCTCCCCACACCACCTCCCCCACACCTGCACCCCCACACCACATCTCCACCCCCTCACCACCCCACCACCCCACCTCCCCCACACCACCTCCCCCACACCACCCCACTTCCCCACACCACCGCACCTCCCCCACCCCACCCCACCCCACCCTCCCCACCCCACCTCCCCCTCCCAACCCCACACCACCTCCCCCACCCCACCTCCCCCACACCACACCACCTCCCCCACACCACCCCACCTCCCCACCCCACCTCCCCCACACCACGTCACCTCCCCCACACCATCTCCCCCACACCACTCCACGTCCCCCACCACACCCCACCCCACCGCCCCCACACTACCCCTCCACCACACGACGTCCCCCTTCCACCACCCCACCTCCCCAACACCACCTCCCCCACACCACCTCCCCCACAACTCCCCAACCTCACATCTCACCCAACCTCCCCCACCTCACCTCCAGCACACCACCGCACCTCCCCACCCCACCTCCCCCACCCCACCCCACCCCACCTCCCCCTCCCCACCCCACACCACCTCCCCCACACCACACCACCTCCCCCACCCCACCTCCCCCACACCACGTCACCTCCCCCACACCATCTCCCCCACACCACTCCACGTCCCCCACCACACCCCACCCCACCGCCCCCACACTACCCCTCCACCACCCTACGTCCCCCTTCCACCACCCCACCTCCCCAACACCACCCCACCTCCCCCACGCCACCTCCCCCACACCACCTCCCCCACAACTCCCCAACCTCACATCTCACCCAACCTCCCGCACCTCACCTCCACCACACCAACCCACCTCCCCACCCCACCTTCTCCACACCACCCCACCTCCCCCACCCAAACTACCCCACACCACACCACCTCCCCACCACCACCGCACCTCCCTCCACCACCTCACCCACACCACACCACCTCCCCACACCACCTCCCCCACACCACACCACCTCCCCCACACCACACCACCTCACCCACATCACGTCACATCCCCCACACCACCCCACCTCCCCTACCCCATCTCCCCACACCACCCCACCTCCCCACCAAAGCTCCCCCACACAATCCCACCTCCCTCACCACCTCTCCCACACTACCCCACCTCCCCCACCCAAACACCCCCACACCATCACACCACCACCACCCAACCTCCCCCACATCACCCCACCTCCGCCACCCAACCTCCCCACACCATCACACCTCCCCCACCCAACCTCCCCCACACAACCCCACCTCCCCCACACCACCCCACCTCCCCTACACCACACCACCTCCCCCACACCACCCACCTCCCCCACCCAACCTCCCCCACACCACCCCACCTCCCCCACACCACGTCACCTCCCCCACACCACCCCACCTCCCCTACCCCACCTCCCCCACACCTCCCCCACAAAACCTCCGCCACACAACCCCACACCACACCACCTCCCCCACCCAACCTCCCCCACACCATCACACCTCCCCCACCCAACCACCCCCACACCACCCTACCTCCCCAACACTACCCCACCTCCCACAACACCCCACCTCCCACAACACCCCACCACCACCCCCACACCATCCACCTCCTCCACCCAACCTCCCCCACACCACCCCACCTCCCCACCACCACCTCTCCCACGCCACACCACCTCCACCACACCAACCAACCAACCTCCCCCACACGTCACCTCCCCTACACCACCCCACCTCCCCTACCCCACCTCCACCACACCAACCCACCTCCCCCAGACCACCCAACCTCCCCCACACTACCCCACCTCCCCCACCCCACCTCCCCCACCCCACCTCCCCCACACCACACCACCTCCCCCACACCACCCACCTCCCCACCCAACCTCCCCCACACCAAACCACCTCCCCACAACACCTCCCCCACACCACCCCACCTCCCCCACACCACCCCACCTCCCCCACACCACCTCCCCCACGCCACACCACCTCCCCCACACCACCCCACCTCCCCCACCACCTCTGCCACACCACACCACCTCCCCACAAAACCTCCACCACACAACCCCACACCACACCACCTCCCCCACCCAACCTCCCCCACACCATCACACCTCCCCTACCCAACCACCCCCACACCACCCCACCTCCCCAACACCACCCCACCTCCCACAACACCCCACCTCCCACAACACCCCACCACCACCCCCACACCATCCACCTCCTCCACCCAACCTCCCCCACGCCACACCACCTCCACCACACCAACCCACCTCCCCCAGACCACGCAACCTCCCCCACACTACCCCACCTCACTAACACCACCTCCCCCACCCCACCTCCCCCACACCACACCACCTCCCCCACACCACCCACCTCCCCACCCCACCTCCCCCACACCACCCCACCTCCCCCACACCAAACCACCTCCCCACAACACCTCCCCCACACCACCCCACCTCCCCCACACCACCCGACCTCCCCACACCACCTCCCCCACACCTCCACCCCCACACCACATCTCCACCCCCTCACCACCCCACCACCCCACCTCCCCCACACCACCTCCCCCACACCACCCCACTTCCCCCACACCACCGCACCTCCCCCACCCCACCCCACCCCACCCTCCCCACCCCACCTCCCCCTCCCCACCCCACACCACCTCCCCCACCCCACCTCCCCCACACCACACCACCTCCCCCACACCACCCCACCTCCCCCACACCACGTCACCTCCCCCACACCATCTCCCCCACACCACTCCACGTCCCCCACCACACCCCACCCCACCGCCCCCACACTACCCCTCCACCACCCGACGTCCCCCTTCCACCACCCCACCTCCCCAACACCACCTCCCCCACACCACCTCCCCCACAACTCCCCAACCTCACATCTCACCCAACCTCCCCCACCTCACCTCCAGCACACCACCCCACCTCCCCACCCCACCTCCTCCACACCACCCCACCACACAACCTCCCCCACACCACCCCTCCTCCCCCACCCAACCTACCCCACACCACACCACCTCCCCACTACCACCGCACCTCCCTCCACCACCTCACCCACACCACACCACCTCCCCACACCACCTCCCCCACACCACACCACACCACCTCCCCCACCACACCCCACCTCCCCCACATCACGTCACATCCCCCACACCACCCCACCTCCCCTACCCCACCTCCCCACACCACCCCACCTCCCCCACCAAACCTCCCCCACACAATCCCACCTCCCTCACCACCTCTCCCACACTACCCCACCACCCCCACCCAAACTCCCCCACACCATCACACCACCCCCACCCAACCTCCCCCACACCACCCCACCTCCACCACCCAACCTCCCCCACACCATCACACCTCCCCCACCCAACCTCCCCCACACAACCCCACCTCCCTGTGGAAGCCAAGTATTTCAAATGCAACTAGTATAGGTAAAAGATAGCTGTTTAAGCATAAATGTTGAGCCCCAGTTTTTAATACCCATTTATACAGCATAATTCACTTTTACTGAAGTCCGTTGTTCTGGCAAATGCATATTTTCAAAGACAGTGTGACATTAAAAAAAGCACAGTTGCAAGATAATTTGACACTGTCTTGTGCTAATTGTCAAGGTCAAGGGATTGAATACACAGCAACATGAAGGCACCATTGTTCACAATGCAGATAACAGCTAGGTCAGAAAAGCTGATGTTGCACATTGAAGATGGACGGCTTGCCATCAAATCAAATGTGTTTGAGTCTAACCCAAACCAATTAGGATTATATTGGGGTGTAATTAGACGACTTAAGACAGATATGAAAGTGTATAACTAAAAAGTTTCTCCCGGCCATTTTAGGTTAGGTTAGGTTAGGTTGGGTTTTGTTGTCTTTGTGAGTATTGTCTTTGTAAGTTTTGTTTTAGGTTAGGTTTAGTTTTTAGTGTGTTGTCTGTGTTTTTATTGTCTTTGGGGGTGTGTTGTGCTGTGTTGTCTTTCTGTTAGTTTAGTGTTTTTTGCCTTTGATTCTAGTCTCCATTTTAGTTTATGTCTTTGGGGGGTTGTCAGTTTAACAGTCTGTGTCAGTGATGTTAGTCCACTTTTGACTTTGAGTTTGAGTTTAGCTGAAGATTAGCTTTCTCTCTCTCTTCATGTTTCATTGCCAGACTTTGACCTTTAAAAAGTTACTTTCGAGCTGTCTGCCTAAGCAAAGAAAGATAATGTCTGTAATTCTCTGAAAGCTTCGAATTGTCTACGATTTGCCTTTTAAATGACTTTCAAATTGTAATCAAGCGACTACAAATAAAACAATTCTTTTTGGCACCTGAGGAGTTTATACTGCAAATTTCTGCTGAGTTCCAGTATTCGCAAAGTGCTACTGATAACCGAATAGCAGAGATGATATAAATTCCTTCAACTTTACACAGTCGAATAATACAAGGAATCGAATAACAACTTAACACAGTCTACAAATATTACAAATCTTACAACTTGTCGTATTGCGCCAGGACTTGATTCATCAACTAAGCTTCCCCCAAACCTGGCGTAGTTCGACAGGTTAAGATCCTTAAATTATAGTTTCCTTTAATTGGCGTAGTCAGGCAGTCGGGGGGGGAGTACTGAGGACGACCTTCGGAGGCCCAGGTGACGACGGAAAGCTTCGAAGATAATCGGAGGAGGTCGGGAACCTTCGGGAAGCTTCGGAGATAATCGGAGGAGGCCCAGAAGACAGCCGGAACCCACGGCTAGACTGGGGTAAGAAATATCTTTTTCACCCATTAAAAGTCTTAAAGCCGCATCAATCAGTACTTCGACCCTTGAAAAGAACATTTTTTATAGACTGTGTTAAATAAATCAAGTGCCAGTCGGTCGGTCAGACTATCAGACGTGACTGGAAGATGAGTCACTGCAGTAACTAAAATAAAACGTCAGTCAGCGGTCAAGAAAAGTTATGGCTGATCCTAATCAAAGTGTAGATTCAGAGCCTTTAGCAGACAGAAAATTACTCCCCACTACATCCAAGGGGGGTGCTGGAATACCAGATGTTTCTGTTGAAGATATGTTGGGGGATTGTAGATCTTTCACTCGTAGACATTTTAACCTATGTGAAACCTCAAAAAAAATTGAATCAAAGTATGATATCCCCAGAGGACAGTGGTCCTTCAATAATATCAAGAGAGCATGGGGAAAATGCACACGATTACACGGTGCAGAACGTGTAAAATGGTCCCTGGTAATTACGGGACAGATACACAGTCAGCAAGAGGTCATTGTTAAAAATAAAAGTGATCATCAGCTTCAGTCCACTAAAGACCAACTAAGTGCAGTTCTTGAAGATTTGCAAGATGCAAAATCCAAACTTGAGCATTATGATGAAATTAAAACAGATTTGCAAGTTGCAAAATCCAAACTTGAGCATTATGATGAAATTAAAACAGAATTGCAAGATGCAAAATCCAAACTTGAAACAGAATTGCAAGTTGCAAAATCCAAACTTGAAACAGAATTGCAAGTTGCAAAATCCAAACTTGAGCATTATGATGAAATTAAAACAGATTTGCAAGATGCAAAATCCAAACTTGAAACAGAATTGCAAGATACAAAATCCAGACTTGAATATTATGATGAAATTAAAACAGATTTGCAAGTTGCAAAATCCAAACTTGAGCATTATGATGAAATTAAAACAGAATTGCAAGATGCAAAATCCAAACTTGAAACAGAATTGCAAGATGCAAAATCCAAACTTGAGCATTCTGATGAAATTAAAACAGGTTTGCAAGTTGCAAAATCCAAACTTGAGCATTATGATGAAATTAAAACAGATTTACGAGTTGCAAAATCCAAACTTGAGCATCATGATGAAATTAAAACAGATTTGCAAAACAAAACCTCTGAACTCCAGCAGTTATCTTTTCAAATAACAGAATTCCAAAATCAAGTCTTTGAAGTGGAGTCAAAATACCGACAATTGCAATTAAAAACTGAGCGAATTGAACTTGAAAATTGCAAGTTAGTGAAAGAAAGATGTGTTTTAGAAAGAAATATAACCAGCGTGACTGAACATTGTAAATCTTTGACAAACATGCTTTCTGTACAAAAGATTGAACAAACTCAGAAAGCAGTCCAAGCCACCCACCTAGTGGCACAATCGGCAATTGCACAGCCGAGATCAATTGTTAAAAATAAATCATTTTCTCTGTCGGATGAATCAGACGAAGATAGTGTTCCTACAATACAAAATACTAAAGCAATTCGACTAGCCCCTTTAAAACGCAAACGGGTTAGAGTTGGAAGCAAAAAAATAGAAGATGGTGAAACTATCACTAGAAACATATTTGACCACCAATGGGTTCATGAACAAATTGATCCTTCTAAAATTGACGAATGGTCCAAGGGTCTTCCACACCCTAAAAAGGGTGGTATGACCACATGGGATGGAATTCACAGATTACAAGCCATTTACAGTCTCCACCCACTTGATGGAGTACAAATTCTGACTATCATGCTAGGTACTCGTATAAGTTTAACCCTTAAAAATGAAGTAGAAGTTGCCCTTGGAGACGATTTGCAAAATTTAGAAGCTGGTTGGCTAACAATCAAGAATTGGCTATTACAATTTCGCCCCCCGAGGACCAATTGGTCTAAGATCACAGCTTGCATTCAAAAAAAGAATGAAGATATTCAGGATTTTGAGGAAAGATTTTTACGTACTTGGATGGAATATTCAGGGATGACACTCGACCAGGAAAATGACACATGGGATGCAAGCACTTTAAGTCCATTAAAAACGGCTTTTATAGCCGGTGTTAAACCTGGAGTTTCTGCTGCCTTGAATTTGGTTTTACCAGCTTGGGCCACAGCTGGCACATACCGAGACATAGTTGACCGATGCATTCAGATAGATCGTGGTTTGCACAATCAGGCAACTTTTAACACTGCAGCTGCTCAAATGCAGCCTATTGCTCAAATCCAGCCCATGTTACCTGCTGCTCCAGCGGCGGCTGTTGCAGCACCTGCAGGAATATCAGCAGTAACTACAATTTCACCACCAGCGCTAGAACAAACATGTACCCTTGCTCCATTAAAATCACGTAAGAAAATACCACAATGTCTTTCCTGTGGTAGAGTAGGACACTGGATGGCAAAATGCTATCAAAAACAACGGATGGATTCAAGAGATGATAATGAAGTAGACAATGTTCACTACAATACATCTCCACCTCGTGGTCAACCATGTAACACGTACCAACAAGACACACCCAGTTTGGCTTCTGGTCAGCAACACTGGCTAAGCAACTACAACCATGGTTTGCTTTTACAGTTAATCAAGAACAGTATCATAATAGCCCAACTGTTTACCACATGGCTTTACAGAATCATCTCAGGCAACTGCCTGTTCGGCCTTCCACCATTATCCAATATGAAGATGATGTTCTGATAACCTCTATCAATAAAGATGATCATGACAAAGATTTACAGATGGTCTTGAACCACCTCAGTACTAACAGTCGCAAAGCTAGCTTTCACAAAGCACAAATTGCCCAGAAAGATGTTTACTTGGGACAGAAAATTTCCAAACGAAAAAGGGAACTTACTCAGAAGAGAACGGCTGCCATCAAAGCAGCTAAAGAACCCTCAATGTATCGCTAAAAAGTTGCCAAGAACTGTCAACTTAAGAAAACTGTCATTCTGAACGTTGCTTTATTAATTTAAAGAAATTAACATATCTTGTTAGCTGTGTTTCCTTTAACAGAATCGGCAAATTCATCTACAGAAAATCAAGATACAGCACAAGATTGGTTCAGTTATATATTTAATAAGTTATTGTATTTGATATTTTAAAATAAATGTTTAAAATTAGCCTGGAAATTAAAACTTCAAACAATGTGGAAGCTGGTTTAAAAAAAAACCCAACAATCTTTGATTAAAAGTCAAAAGAACATATCGTTCAAAGAAATTTGATAACGGGAATTTGGCAGCAATCCAACTTTTACTCCCAGTCCATTTGAGTGACAAAAAAAAGTTTAAAGATGCGAATGGCATCATTCCAAGCTATACGCCTCTTTTTGTCTCTGTAAGAAAATTAACCCTTTCAACAAGCTTTTGTGTATTATCCAGAAGATGTCAAAGACTTGACATCAATTTTGATAATAATTTTACCATTTATTACTAGATCATATGTTCAACTTTTATTGTATAATAATTATACATGAAGTTATTATTAATTACCAATCTGATCAAATTTGATTAATTTATTAATTATAATAATTATTTTGAAATGCCTGTTGCAATGTTAATTCCATTTTATTGTTTAAAACTGCAATGATTCTTTGCGCTTTTACTTATCCTATCGCATTAATGATGTATTTTAATCTTTCCTGATATATCTCAATTTTTCGATTTATCAAAGGGCTGACTGTAGAAGCCAAGTATTTCAAATGCAACTAGTATAGGTAAAAGATAGCTGTTTAAGCATAAATGTTGAGCCCCAGTTTTTAATACCCATTTATACAGCATAATTCACTTTTACTGAAGTCCGTTGTTCTGGCAAATGCATATTTTCAAAGACAGTGTGACATTAAAAAAAGCACAGTTGCAAGATAATTTGACACTGTCTTGTGCTAATTGTCAAGGTCAAGGGATTGAATACACAGCAACATGAAGGCACCATTGTTCACAATGCAGATAACAGCTAGGTCAGAAAAGCTGATGTTGCACATTGAAGATGGACGGCTTGCCATCAAATCAAATGTGTTTGAGTCTAACCCAAACCAATTAGGATTATATTGGGGTGTAATTAGACGACTTAAGACAGATATGAAAGTGTATAACTAAAAAGTTTCTCCCGGCCATTTTAGGTTAGGTTAGGTTAGGTTGGGTTTTGTTGTCTTTGTGAGTATTGTCTTTGTAAGTTTTGTTTTAGGTTAGGTTTAGTTTTTAGTGTGTTGTCTGTGTTTTTATTGTCTTTGGGGGTGTGTTGTGCTGTGTTGTCTTTCTGTTAGTTTAGTGTTTTTTGCCTTTGATTCTAGTCTCCATTTTAGTTTATGTCTTTTGGGGGTTGTCAGTTTAACAGTCTGTGTCAGTGATGTTAGTCCACTTTTGACTTTGAGTTTGAGTTTAGCTGAAGATTAGCTTTCTCTCTCTCTTCATGTTTCATTGCCAGACTTTGACCTTTAAAAAGTTACTTTCGAGCTGTCTGCCTAAGCAAAGAAAGATAATGTCTGTAATTCTCTGAAAGCTTCGAATTGTCTACGAATTGCCTTTTAAATGACTTTCAAATTGTAATCAAGCGACTACAAATAAAACAATTCTTTTTGGCACCTGAGGAGTTTATACTGCAAATTTCTGCTGAGTTCCAGTATTCGCAAAGTGCTACTGATAACCGAATAGCAGAGATGATATAAATTCCTTCAACTTTACACAGTCGAATAATACAAGGAATCGAATAACAACTTAACACAGTCTACAAATATTACAAATCTTACAACTTGTCGTATTGCGCCAGGACTTGATTCATCAACTAAGCTTCCCCCAAACCTGGCGTAGTTCGACAGGTTAAGATCCTTAAATTATAGTTTCCACCTTCCCCCACACCACCCCACCTCCCCTACCCCACCTCCCCACACCACCCCACCTCCCCCACCAAACCTCCCCCACACAATCCCACCTCCCTCACCACCTCTCCCACACTACCCCACCTCCCCCACCCAAACTCCCCCACACCATCACACCACCCCCACCCAACCTCCCCCACACACCCCACCTCCGCCACCCAACCTCCCCCACACCATCACACCTCCCCCACCCAACCTCCCCCACACAACCCCACCTCCCCCACACCACCCCACCTCCCCTACACCACACCACCTCCCCCACACCACCCACCTCCCCCACACAACCTCCCCCACACCACCCCACCTCCCCCACCCATCCTCCCCCACACCATCACACCTCCCCCACCCAACCTCCCCACACCACCCCACCTCCCCCACACCACGTCACCTCCCCCACACCACCCCACCTCCCCTACCCCACCTCCCCCACACCACCCCACCTCCCCCACAAAACCTCCGCCACACAACCCCACACCACACCACCTCCCCCACCCAACCTTCCCCACACCATCACACCTCCCCCACCCAACCACCCCACCTCCCCAACACCACCCCACCTCCCACAACACCCCACCTCCCACAACACCCCACCACCACCCCCACACCATCCACCGCCTCCACCCAACCTCCCTCACACCACCCCACCTCCCCACCACCACCTCTCCCACGCCACACCACCTCCACCACACCAACCAACCTGCCCCAGACCACCCAACCTCCCCCACAGTACCCCACCTCCCCCACACCACCTCCACCACCCCACCTCCCCCACACCACACCACCTCCCCCACACCACCCACCTCCCCACCCAACCTCCCCCACACCACCGACCTCCCCACACCACCTCCCCCACGCCACACCACCTCCCCCACACCACCCCACCTCCCCCACCACCTCTGCCACACCATACCACCTCCCCCACCCAACCTCCCCCACACCATCACACCTCCCCACCCAACCACCCCCACACCACCTCCCCCACCCAACCTCCCCCACACCATCACACCTCCCCCACCCAACCACCCCCACACCACCCCACCTCCCCAACACCACCCCACCTCCCACAACACCCCACCTCCCACAACACCCCACCCCCACCCCCACACCATCCACCTCCTCCACCCAACCTCCCCCACACCACCCCACCTCCCCACCACCACCTCTCCCACGCCACACCACCTCCACCACACCAACCCACCTCCCCCAGACCACCCAACCTCCCTCACACTACCCCACCTCACCCACACCACCTCCCCCACCCCACCCCACCTCCCCCACACCACACCACCTCCCCCACACCACCCACCTCCCCACCCAACCTCCCCCACACTACCCCACCTCCCCCACACCAACCACCTCCCCACAACACCTCCCCCACACCACCCCACCTCCCCCACACCACCCGACATCCCCACACCACCTCCCCCACGCCACACAACCTCCCCCACACCACCCCACCTCCCCCACCACCTCTGCCACACCACACCACCTCCCCCACCACCTCTGCCACACCACACCACCTCCCCCCACCACCCCCCGTCCTCCCCACACCACACCACCTCCCCCATCTCCTCCCCCCACCTCACCACCTTCCCCCCACCACCCCACCTCCCGCACGCCACACAAACTCCCCCACACCACACCCCCACACCACCCCACCTCCCCCACACCACACCACCTCCCCCACACCACACCACCTCCCCCACACCACACCACCTCCCCCACACCACACCACCTCCCCCACACCACCCCACCTCCCCCACACCACCACCCACACACCACACCACCTCCCCCACACCACACCACCTCCCCCACAGCACACCACCTCCCCCACACCACACCCGCAACCCCACCCCACCCCACCCCCACCACACCACCTCCCCCCACCACCTCAACTAAACCACCCCACCTCCCCCACACCACTCCACCTCCCCCACACCACCCCACCTCCCCCACACCACACCCGCACCCCCACCCCACCTCCCCCACACCACACCACCTCCCCCCCCCCAAATCACCCCACCTCCCCTACACCACCCCACCGCCCCACCCACCCCACCTCCCCCACACCACCCCACCGCCCCACACACCCCACCACCACCTCCCCCACACCACACCACCTCCCCCCCCCAAATCACCCCACCTCCCCTACACCACCCCACCGCCCCACCCACCCCACCTCCCCCACACCACCCCACCGCCCCACACACCCCACCACCACCTCCCCCACACCACCCACCTCCCCACACCACCCCACCTCCCCACACCTCCCCACACCACCCCACCTCCCCACACCGCACCACCTCCCCCACACCACACCCGCACCCCCACCCCACCCCACCCCCACCACACCACCTCCCCCCACCACCTCCCCCCACCACCTCAACTAAACCACCCCACCTCCCCCACACCACCCCACCTCCCCCACACCACCCCACCTCCCCCACACCACACCCGCACCCCCACCCCACCCCAACCACACCACCTCCCCCACCACCTCACCTAAACCACCCCACCTCCCCCACCCCACCCCACCTCCCCCACACCACCCCACCGCCCCACACTCCCCACCTCCCCGCCACCACCTCCCCCACACCACCCACCTCCCCACACCACCCCACCTCCCCACACCTCCCCACACCACCCCACACCTCCCCACACCACCCCAACTCACCCACACCACCCGACCTCCCCACCCCTCCCCACACCACCCCAACTCCCCCACACCACCCCACCTCCCCACCCCACCCCACCTCCCACTCACCACCCCACCCCACCCCACTGCCCCAACAACACCCCACCTCCCACACCACCTCCCCCGCACCACACCACCTGCCCCACACCACACCTCCACCCCCACACCACGCCACCTCCACCACACCACCTCCCCCACACCACACCACTTCCCCCACACCACCCCACCTCCCCCTCCCCACACCACTTCCCCCACCCCACCCCACCTCCCCCACCCCACCTCCCCCACCTCCCCCACACCACCCCACCTCCCCACAACCACATCCCCCATACCACCTCCCCCACACCACCTCCCCACACCACCTCCCCCACACCACCTCCCCCACACCACGTCACCTCCCCCACACCACGTCACCTCCCCACACCATCTCCCCCCCACCACTCCACCTCCCCCACCCCACCCCACCTCCCCCACACTACCCCACCACCCACACACCACCTCCCACGCACCACCCGACGTCCCCCACACCACACCACCTCCCCACACCACACCACCTCCCCACACCACCTCCCTCACACCACACAACCTCCCCCACCAAACCCCACCTCCCCCACACCACCCCACCTCCCCCACCAACCCCCACACCACCCCACCTCCCCTACCAAACCTTCCCCACACAACCCCATCTCCCCCATACCACCCCACCTCCCCACCCGACCTCCCCCACACCATCACACCTCCCCCACCCAACCTCCCCCACAACACCCCACCTCCCCGACCCCACCCCACGTCCCCCACACTACACCACCTCACACACCCCACCTTCCCCACACCACCCCACCTCCCCCACACCACATCCCCCATACCACCTCCCCACACCACCTCCCCCACACCTCCTCCCCCACCCCACGTCCCCCACCCCACCTCCCCACACCACTTCCCCCACCCCACCCCACCTCCCCCACCCCACCTCCCCCACACCACCCCACCTCCCCCACCAACCCCCACACCACCCCACCTCCCCTACCAAACCTTCCCCACACAACCCCATCTCCCCCATACCACCCCACCTCCCCACCCAACCTCCCCCACACCATCACACCTCCCCCACCCAACCTCCCCCACACCACCCCACCTCCCCCACCGCACCCCACGTCCCCCACACTACACCACCTCACCCACCCCACCTTCCCCACACCACCCGACCTCCCCCACACCACATCCCCCATACCACCTCCCCCACACCACCTCCCCCACACCACCTCCCCCACCCCACGTCCCCCACCCCACGTCCCCCACCCCACCTCCCCACACCACTTCCCCCACCCCACCCCACCTCCCCCACCCCACCTCCCCCACACCACCCCACCTCCCCCACACCACCCCACCTCCCCACACCACCTCCCCCACACGTCACCTCCCCCACACCACGTCACCTCCCCCACACCATCTCCCCCCCACCACTCCACCTCCCCCACCCCACCCCACCTCCCCCACACTACCCCACCACCCACACACCACCTCCCACGCACCACCCGACGTCCACCACACCACCCCACCTCCCCACACCACCCCACCTCCCCACACCACCTCCCCCACACCACACAACCTCCCCCACCAACCCCCACCTCCCACACACCACCCCACCTCCCCCACCAACCCCAACCTCCCCAACACCACCCCACCTCCCCTACCAAACCTTCCCCACACAACCCCATCTCCCCCATACCACCCCACCTCCCCACCCAACCTCCCCCACACCATCACACCTCCCCCACCCAACCTCCGCCACACCACCCCACCTCCCCCACCCCACCCCACATCCCCCACACTACACCACCTCACCCACCCCACCTTCCCCACACCACCCCACCTCCCCACACCACATCCCCCATACCAACTCCCCCACACCACCTCCCCCACCCCACGTCCCCAACCCCACCTCCCCACACCACCCCAACCCCCCACACCACCCCACCTCCCCTACACCATCCCACCTCACCCACACCACCCCACCTCCCCCACACCACACCACCTTCCCCACACCACCCCGCCTCCCCCACACCACCCCAACCGCCACACCACACCACCTCCCCCACACCAACTCCCTCACACCACCCCATCTCCCCCACCCAACCCCACAACACCACCACCCCCAAACCACCCCACCTCCCCTCCCCACCCCACCAACCCCACACCAACTCCCCCACCCCACCCCACCTCCCCCTCACCACCCCACCCCACTGCCCCAACACCACCCCATCTCCCCACACCACCTGCCCCACACTACCCCACCACCCACACACCACCTCCCACGCACCACCCGACGTCCCCACACCACCCCACCTCCCCACACCACCTCCCCCACACCACACCACCTCCCCCACCAACCCCCACCTCCCCCACACCACCCCACCTCCCCCACCAAACCTTCCCCACACAACCCCATCTCCCCCATACCACCCCACCTCCCCCACCCAACCTCCCCCACACCATCACACCTCCCCCACCCAACCTCCCCCACGCCACCCCAACTCCCCCACCAAACTTTCCCCACACCACCCCACCTCCCCAACACCACACCACCTCCCCCACACCACCCCACCTCCCCGCCACCACCTCCCCTCCCCGCCACCACCTCCCCCACACCACACCACCTCCCTACTCACCACCCCACCTCCCCCACATCACCCCACCTCCCCCCCCACACCACCCCACCCACCCCACCTCCCCACACCACACCACCTCCCCCACACCTCCCCACACCACCCCACCTCCCCCACACCTCCCCACACCACCCCAACTCCCCCACACCACCCCACCTCCCCACCCCACCCCACCTCCCCCACACCACCCACCCCACCTCCCCCAAAGCACCCCACCTCCCCACCCCACCCCACCTCCCCCTCACCACCCCACCCCACCCCACTGCCCCAACACCACCCCATCTCCCACACCACCTCCCCCGCACCACACCACCTCCCCCACACCACAGCTCCACCCCCACACCACCCCACCTCCACCACACCACCTCCCCCACACCACACCACTTCCCCCACACCACCCCACCTCCCCCTCCCCACACCACCTCCCCCACCCCACCCCACCTCCCCCACACCACCCCACCTCCCCCACACCACCCCACCCCACCCCACCTCCCCCACATCACCCCACCTCCCCCCCCACACCACCCCACCGTCCCACCCACCCCACCTCCCCACCCCACCTCCCCCACACCACCCCACCTCCCCCCCCACACCACCCCACCCCCCCCACACCACCCCACCGCCCCACCCACCCCACCTCCCCACACCACACCACCTCCCCCACACCTCCCCACACCACCCCACCTCCCCCACACCTCCCCACCGCCCCACCCACCCCACCTCCCCACACCACACCACCTCCCCCACACCTCCCACACAACCCCACCTCCCCCACACCTCCCCACACCACCCCAACTCCCCCACACAACCCCACCTCCCCACCCCACCCCACCTCCCCCACACCACCCCACCCCACCTCCCCCAAAGCACCCCACGTCCCCACCCCACCCCACTTCCCCCTCACCACCCCACCCCACCCCACTGCCCCAACACCACCCCACCTCCCACACCACCTCCCCCGCACCACACCACCTCCCCCACACCACACCTCCACCCCCACACCACCCCACCTCCACCACACCACCTCCCCCACACCACACCACTTCCCCCACACCACCCCACCTCCCCCTCCCCACACCACCTCCCCCACCCCACCCCAACTCCCCCACACCACCCCACCTCCCCCACGCCACCCCACCTCCCCCACCCCACCCCACCTCCCCCACACCACATCCCCCATACCACCTCCCCCACACCACCTCCCCACACCACCTCCCCCACACCACGTCACCTCCCCCACACCACGTCACCTCACCCACACCATCTCACCCACACCACTCCACCTCCCCCAGCCCACCTCCCCCACACTACCCCACCACCCACACACCACCTCCCACGCACCACCCGACGTCCCCCACACCACCCCACCGCCCCACCTCCCCACACCACCTCCCCCACACCACACAACCTCTCCCACCAACCCCCACACCACCCCACCTCCCCTACCAAACCTTCCCCACACAACCCCATCTCCCCCATACCACCCCACCTCCCCACCCAATCTCCCCCACACCATCACACCTCCCCCACCCAACCTTCCCCACACCACCCCACCTCCCCTACCAAACCTTCCCCACACAACCCCAGCTCCCCCACACCACACCACCTCCCCACCCCACCTCCCCCACACCACCCCACACCACCTCCTCCAAAGCACCCCACTTCCCCACCCCACCCCACCTCCCCCTCACCACCCCACCCCACCCCACTGCCCCAACACCACCCCACCTCCCACACCACCTCCCCCGCACCACACCACCTCCCCCACACCACACCTCCACCCCCACACCACCCCACCTCCACCACACCACCTCCCCCACACCACACCACTTCCCCCACCCCACCCCACCTCCCCACCCCACCTCCCCCACCCCACCTCCCCCACACCACGTCACCTCCCCCACACCACGTCACCTCCCCCACACCATCTCCCCCCACCACTCCACCTCCCCCACCCCACCCCACCTCCCCACACTACCCCACCACCCACACACCACCTCCCACGCACCACCCGACGTCCACCACACCCACACCACCTCCCCACACCACCCCACCTCCCCACACCACCTCCCCCACACCACACAACCTCCCCCACCAACCCCCACACTACCCCACCGCCCCCACACCACCCCACCTCCCCCACCAACCCCAACCTCCCCAACACCACCCCACCTCCCCTACCAAACCTTCCCCACACAACCCCATCTCCCCCATACCACCCCACCTCCCCACCCAACCTCCCCCACACTATCACACCTCCCCACCCAACCTCCGCCACACCACCCCACCTCCCCCACCCCACCCCACGTCCCCCACACTACACCACCTCACCCACCCCACCTTCCCCATACCACCCCACCTCCCCCACACCTCCCCACACCACCCCAACTCGCCCACACCACCCCACCTCCCCACCCCACCCCACCTCCCCCAGACCACCCACCCCACCTCCCCCAAAGCACCCCACCTCCCCACCCCACCTCCCCCTCACCACCCCACCCCACCCCACTGCCCCAACACCACCCCATCTCCCACACCACCTCCCCCGCACCACACCACCTCCCCCACACCACAGCTCCACCCCCACACCACCCCACCTCCACCACACCACCTCCCCCACCCCACCCCACCTCCCCCACACCACCCCACCTCCACCACACCACCCCACCTCCCCCACCCCACCCCACCCCACCTCCCCCACACCACCCCACCTCCCCCCCCCACACCACCCCACACCACCCCACCGCCCCACCCACCCCACCTCCCCACACCACACCACCTCCCCCACACCTCCCCACACCACCCCACCTCCCACACACCTCACCACCGCCCCACCCACCCCACCTCCCCACACCACACCACCTCCCCCACACCACCCCACCTCCCCACACCACCCCAACTCCCCCACACCACCCCACCTCCCCACCCCACCCCACCTCCCCCACCCCACCTCCCCCAAAGCACCCCACGTCCCCACCCCACCCCACTTCCCCCTCACCACCCCACCCCACCCCACTGCCCCAACACCACCCCACCTCCCACACCACCTCCCCCGCACCACACCACCTCCCCCACACCACACCTCCACCCCCACACCACCCCACCTCCACCACACCACCTCCCCCACACCACACCACTTCCCCCACACCACCCCACCTCCCCACACCACCTCCCCCACCCCACACCACCTCCCCCACACCACCCCACCTCCCCCACGCCACCCCACCTCCCCCACCCCACCCCACCTCCCTCACACCACATCCCCCATACCACCTCCCCCACACCACCTCCCCACACCACCTCCCCCACACCACGTCACCTCCCCCACACCACGTCACCTCCCCCACACCATCTCCCCCACACCACTCCACCTCCCCCACCCCACCTCCCCCACACTACCCCACCACCCACACACCACCTCCCACGCACCACCCGACGTCCCCCACACCACCCCACCTCCCCACACCGCCCCACCTCCCCACACCACCTCCCCCACACCACACAACCTCTCCCACCAACCCCCACACCACCCCACCTCCCCCACCAACCCCCACCTCCCCCACACCACCCCACCTCCCCTACCAAACCTTCCCCACACAACCCCATCTCCCCCATACCACCCCAACTCCCCACCCAATCTCCCCCACACCATCACACCTCCCCCACCAAACCTTCCCCACACAACCCACTTCCCCCACACCACACCACCTCCCCCACCCCACCCCAACTCCCCCACACCATCCCAGCTCCCCCACACCACCCCACCTCCCCACCCCACCTCCCCCACACCACCCCACACCACCTCCTCCAAAGCACCCCACCTCCCCACCCCACCCCACCTCCCCCTCACCACCCCACCCCACCCCACTGCCCCAACACCACCCCACCTCCCACACCACCTCCCCCGCACCACACCACCTCCCCCACACCACACCTCCACCCCCACACCACCCCACCTCCACCACACCACCTCCCCCACACCACACCACTTCCCCCACACCACCCCACGTCCCCCACCCCACCTCCCCACACCACTTCCCCCACCCCACCCCACCTCCCCCACCCCACCTCCCCCACACCACCCCACCTCCCCCACACCACCCCACCTCCCCACACCACGTCACCACCCCCACACCACGTCACCTCCCCCACACCATCTCCCCCCCACCACTCCACCTCCCCCACCCCACCCCACCTCCCCCACACTACCCCCACCACCCACACACCACCTCCCACGCACCACCCGACGTTCCACCACACCACCCCACTTCCCCACACCACCCCACCTCCCCCACACCACCTCCCCCACACCACACAACCTCCCCCACTAACCCCCACCTCCCCCACACCACCCCACCTCCCCCACCAACCGCAACCTCCCCAACACCACCCCACCTCCCCTACCAAACCTTCCCCACACAACCCCATCTCCCCCATACCACCCCCACCTCCCCACTCAACCTCCCCCACACCATCACACCTCCCCCACCCAACCTCCGCCACACCACCCCACCTCCCCCACCCCACGTCCCCCACACTACACCACCTCACCACCCCACCTTCCCCACACCACCCCACCTCCCCCACGCCACATCCCCCATACCAACTCCCCCACACCATCTCCCCCACCCCACGTCCCCCACCCCACCTCCCCACACCACCCCAACCCCCCACACCACCCCACCTCCCCTACACCATCCCACCTCAACCACACCACCCCAACCTCCCCCACACCACACCACCTTCCCCACACCACCCCACCTCCCCCACACCACCCCAACCGCCACACCACACCACCTCCCCCACACCAACTCCCTCACACCACCCCATCTCCCCCACCCCAACCCCACACAACACCACCACCCCCAAACCACCCCACCTCCCCTCCCCACCCCACCAACCCCACACCAACTCCCCCACCCCACCCCACCTCCCCCTCAACACCCCACCCCACTGCCCCAACACCACCCCATCTCCCCACACCACCTCCCCCACACTACCCCCACCACCCACACACCACCTCCCACGCACCACCCGACGTCCCCACACCACCCCACACCACCTCCCCCACACCACACCACCTCCCCCACCAACCCCCACCTCCCCCACACCACCCCACCTCCCCCACCAAACCTTCCCCACACAACCCCATCTCCCCCATACCACCCCACCTCCCCCACCCAACCTCCCCCACACCATCACACCTCCCCCACCCAACCTCCCCCACACCACCCCAACTCCCCCACCAAACTTTCCCCACACCACCCCACTTCCCCAACACCACACCACCCTCCCCCACACCACCCCACCTCCCCGCCACCACCTCCCCTCCCCGCCGCCACCTCCCCACACCACCCCACCTCCCTACTCACCACCCCACCTCCCCCACACCACCCCACCTCCCCCCCCACACCACCCCACCCACCCCACCTCACCACACCACCTCCCCCACACCCTCCCCACACCACCCCACCTCCCCCACACCTCCCCACACCACCCCAACTCCCCCACACCACCCCACCTCCCCACCCCACCCCACCTCCCCCACACCACCCACCCCACCTCCCCAAAGCACCCCACCTCCCCACCCCACCCCACCTCCCCCCTCACCACCCCACCCCACCCCACTGCCCCAACACCACCCCATCTCCCACACCACCTCCCCCGCACCACACCACCTCCCCCACACCACACCTCCACCCCCACACCACCCCACCTCCACCACACCACCTCCCCCACACCACACCACTTCCCCCCACACCACCCCACCTCCCCCACCCCACACCACCTCCCCCACCCCACCCCACCTCCCCCACACCACCCTACCCGCCCCCCACCCCACCCCACCTCCCCCACACCACCCCACCTCCCCCCCCACACCACCCCACCCCCCCCACACCACCCCACCCGCCCCACCCACCCCACCTCCCCACACCACACCACCTCCCCCACACCTCCCCACACCACCCCACCTCCCCCACACCTCCCCACCGCCCCACCCCACCCCACCTCCCCACACCACACCACCTCCCCCACACCTCCCCACACCACCCCCACCTCCCCCACACCTCCCCACACCACCCCAACTCCCCACCACCCCACCTCCCCACCCCACCCCACCTCCCCCACACCACCCCACCCCACCTCCCCCAAAGCACCCCACGTCCCCACCCCACCCCCACTTCCCCCTCACCACCCCACCCCACCCCACTGCCCAAACACTACCCCACCTCCCACACCACCTCCCCCCGCACCACACCACCTCCCCCACACCACACCTCCACCCCCACACCACCCCACCTCCACCACACCACCTCCCCCACACCACACCACTTCCCCCACACCACCCCACCTCCCCCTCCCCACACCACCTCCCCCACCCCACCCCACCCTCCCCCACACACCCCCACCTCCCCACGCCACCCCACCTCCCCCACCCCACCCCACCTCCCCCACACCACATCCCCCATACCACCTCCCCCACACCACCTCCCCACACCACCTCCCCCACACCACGTCACCTCCCCCACACCACGTCACCTCCCCCACACCATCTCCCCCACACCACTCCACCTCCCCCACCCCACATCCCCCACACTACCCCACCACCCACACACCACCTCCCACGCACCACCCGACGTCCCCCACACCACCCCACCTCCCCACACCGCCCCACCACCTCCCCACACCACCTCCCCCACACCACACAACCTCTCCCGCCAACCCCCACACCACCCCACCTCCCCCACCAACCCCCACCTCCACCACACCACCCCCCACCTCCCCTACCAAACCTTCCCCACACAACCCCATCTCCCCCATACCACCCCACCTCCCCACCCAATCTCCCCCACACCATCACACCTCCCCCACCCAACCCTTCCCCACACAACCACACTTCCCCCCACACCACACCACCTCCCCCACCCCACCCCAACTCCCCCACACCATCCCAGCTCCCCCACACCACCCCACCTCCCCACCCCACCTCCCCCCACACCACCCCACACCACCTCCTCCAAAGCACCCCACCTCCCCACCCCACCCCACCTCCCCCTCACCACCCCACCCCACCCCACTGCCCCAACACCACCCCACCTCCCACACCACCTCCCCCGCACCACACCACCTCCCCCACACCACACCTCCACCCCCACACCACCCCACCTCCACCACACCACCTCCCCCACACCACACCACTTCCCCCACACCACCCCACCTCCCCCTCCCCACACCACATCCCCCACCCCCACCCCCACCTCCCCCACACCACCCCCACCTCCCCCACCCCACCCCACCTCCCCCACACCACATCCCCCATACCACCTCCCCCACACCACCTCCCCCACACCACGTCACCTCCCCCACACCACGTCACCTCCCCCACACCATCTCCCCCCACACCACTCCACCTCCCCCACCCCACCCCACCTCCCCCACACTACCCCACCACCCACACCACCTCCCACGCACCACCCGACGTCCCCCACACCACCCCACCTCCCCACACCGCCCCACCTACCCACACCACCTCCCCCACACCACAAAACCTCCCCCACCAACCCCCACACCACCCCACCTCCCCCACCAACCCCCACCTCCCCCACACCACCCCCACACCACCCCACCTCCCCTACCAAACCTTCCCCACACAACCCCATCTCCCCCATACCACCCCACCTCCCCCACCCAATCTCCCCCACACCATCACACCTCCCCCACCCAACCTTCCCCACACAACCCCACTTCCCCCACACCACCTCCCCACCCCACCCCACCTCCCCGCACCACCCCACCACCCCCACACCACACCACCTCCCCACACCACCCCACCTCCCCGCCACCACCTCCCCCACACCACACCACACCACCTCCCTACTCACCACCCCACCTCCCCCACACCACACCACCCCACCTCCCCCCCCACACCACCCCACCGCCCCACCCACCCCACCCCACACCACCGCCCCACCCCACCTCCCCTCCCACCCCACCTTCCCACACCACCACACCTCCCCGCCACCACCTCCCCCACACCACCCACCTCCCCACACCACCCCACCTCACCCACACCTCCCCACACCCACCCCACCTCCCCCACACCTCCCCACACCACCCCAACTCCCCCACACCACCCCACCTCCCCATACCACACCACCTCCCCCATACCACCCCCACCCTCCCCACACCACACCACCTCCCCCACACCACCCCACCTCCCCCCACACCACGTCACCTCCCCACACCATCTCCCCCACACCACTCCACGTCCCCCACCACACCCACCCCACCGCCCCCACACTTCCCCACCACCACCCACGCACCACCCAACGTCCCCCACACCACCCCACCCCACCTCCCCCACACCACCCCCACCTCCCCCACACCACCCCACCTCCCCACACCACCTCCCCCACAACTCCCCTACCTCACATCTCACCCAACCTCCCCCACCTCACCTCCACCACACCACCCCACCTCCCCACCCCACCTCCCCCACACTACCCCACCACACAACCTCCCCAACACCACCCCACCTCCCCCACCCAACCTACCCCACACCACACCCACCTCCCCACCACCACCGCACCTCCCTCCACCACCTCAACCCACACCAGACCAGCTCCCCACACCACCTCCCCACACCACCTCCCCCACACCACACCACCTCCCCCACACCACACCACCTCCCCCACCACACCCCACCTCCCCCACATCACGTCACATCCCCCACACCACCCCACCTCCCCTACCCCACCTCCCCACACCACCCCACCTCCCCCACCAAACCTCCCCCACACAATCCCACTTCCCTCACCACCTCTCCCACACTATCCCACCTCCCCCACCCAAACTCCCCCACAACCATCACACCACCCCCCACCCAACCTCCGCCACCCAACATCCCCCACACCATCACACCTCCCCCACCCAACCTCCCCCACACAACCCCACCTCCCCCACACCACCCCACCTCCCCCACACCACACCACCTCCCCCACACCACCCACCTCCCCCACACAACCTCCCCCACACCACCCACCTCCCCCCACCCATCCTCCCCCCACACCATCACACCTGCCCCACCCAACCTCCCCACACCACCCCACCTCCCCCACACCACGTCACCTCCCCCACACCACTCCACCTCCCCTACCCCACCTCCCCCCCACCACCCCCACCTCCCCCACACCACCGCACCTCCCCCACATATCCTCCGCCACACAACCCCACACCACACCACCTCCCCCACCCAACCTCCCCCACCCAACCTTCCCCCACACCATCACACCTCCCCAACACCACCCCACCTCCCACAACACCCCACCTCCCACAACACCCCACCACCACCCCCACACCATCCACCTCCTCCACCCAACCTCCCCACACCACCCCACCTCCCACCACCACCTCTCCCACGCCACACCACCTCCACCACACCAACCCACCTCCCCCAGACTATCCAACTTCCCCCACACTACCCCACCTCCCCCACACCACCTCCCCAACCCACCTCCCCCACACACCACCTCCCCCACACCACCCACCTCCCCACCCAACCTCCCCCACACCACCCCACCCCACCTCTCCGCCACCACATTCCCCACACCAAACCACCTCCCCACAACACCTCCCCCACACCACCCCACCTCCCCCACACCACCCCCACCTCCCCCACACCACCCGACCTCCCCACACCCCTCCCCCACGCCACACCACCTCCCCCACACCACCCCACCTCCCCCACCACCTCTGCCACACCCCCCCACCTCCCCCCCACCACCTCTGCCACACCCACACCACCACCCCCGACCACCCCCCCACCTCCCCACACCACACCACCTCATCCCATCTCTCCCCCCACCTCACCACCTTCCCCCCACCACCCCACCTCCCGCACGCCACACCCACCTCCCCCACACCACACCCCCACACCACCCCACCTCCCCCCACACCACCCCACCTCCCCACACCACCCCACCTCCCCCACACCACCCCACCTCCCCCACACCACCCCACCTCCCCCACACCACACCACACCACCTCCCCCACACCACACCACACCACCACCCCCACACACCACACCCACCACCACCCCCACACCACACCACCTCCCCCACACCACACCACCTCCCCCACACCACACCCTCACCCCCACCCCACCCCACCCCACCTCCACCACACCACCTCCCCCCACCACCCTCACCTAAACCACCCCACCTCCCCCACAAAACACCACCTCCCCCACACCACACCACCTCCCCCACACCACACCCCGCACCCCCACCCGACCCCACCACACCTAAACCACCCCACCCTCCCCCACACCACCCCCACCTCCCCCACACCACCCCACCTCCCCCACACCACACCACACCACCACCCCCACACCACACCACCACCCCCACACCACACCACCTCCCCCACACCACCACCTCCCCCACACCACACCACCTCCCCCACACCACTACACCTCCCCCACACCACACCACCTCCCCCCACACCACACCACCTCCCCCACACCACACCACCTCCCCCACACCACACCACCTCCCCCACACCACACCACCTCCCCCACACCACACCACCTCCCGCATGCCACACAACCTCCCCCACACCACACCCCATACCACCCCACCTCCCCCACACCACCCCACCCCTCCCCCACACCACCCCACCCAACCCCCACACCACCCCACCTCCACCCCACACCACACCACACCACCTCCCTCACACCACACCACACCACCTCCCCCACACCACCCTCCCTCACACCACCTCCCCACACCAGCCCACCTCCTCGACATCACCTCTCGTACCCCCCACCCCACCCCACCCCACCTCCCACCCCACCCCACTTCCCCCACACCACACCAACTCCCCCACCCCACATTCCCCACACCACCCACCCTTCACCACACCACATCACGTCCTCCACCCCACCTCCCCACACCACATCCACCACACCACCCCCACCTCCCCCACACCACCCCACCTCCCCCACCCCACCTCCCCCACCCCACGCCACCTCCCCCACACCACACCACGTCTCCCACACCACCCCCAACCTCGCATCCCACCCAACCTCCCCACACCACCTCCACACCACCCCACCCCACCTCCCCGACCCCCACCTCCACCACCTCCACCACATCACCCTCCTCCACACCACCTCCCCCCCACACCACCTCCCCCCCACACCACCTCCCCCACCCCCACGTCCCCACACCACCCCAACCCCCCACACCACCCCATCTCCCCCACACCATCCCACCTCCCCCACACCACCCCACCTCATCCACACCACCCCCACACCACACCACACCTCCCCACACCACACCACCCCCACACCACACCACCTTCCCCACACCGCCACACCACACCACCTCCCCCACACCACCTCCCCCACACCACCCCATCTCCCCCACCCCACCCCACCCCACACAACACCACCACCCCCATACCACCCCACCTCCCCACCCCACCTCCCCCACACCACCTCCCCCACCCCCACCCCTCCTCCCCACCCCCAACCTCCCCCACACCACCCCACCCCCCACCTCCCCGACCCCACCTCCACCACCTCCACCACACCACCTCCCCCACACCACCTCCCCCCCACACCACCTCCCCCCCACACCACCTCCCCCACCCCACGTCCCCCACACCACCCCAACCCCCCACACCACCCCATCTCCCCCACACCATCCCACCTCCCCCACACCACCCCACCTCATCCACACCACCCCCCACACCCACACCACACCACACCCCCCCCCCACACCACCCCCCACACCACACCACCTTCCCCACACCGCCACACCACACCACCTCCCCCACACCAACTCCCCCAAACCACCCCCCCCACACCACCCCATCACCCCCACCCCACCCCACACAACACCACCACCCCCATACCACCCCACCTCCCCACCCCACCTCCCCCACCCCACCCCTCCTCCCCACCCCACCTCCCCCACACCACCCCACCCCACCTCCCCCAAAGCACCCCACCTCTCCACCCCACCCCACCTCCCCCTCACCACCCCACCTCACCCCCACTGCCCCAACACCACCCACCTACCTCCCCCTCACCACCACCCCACCTCCCCTCACCACCCCACCTCACCCCACTTCTCCAACACAACCCCACCTCACCCCACTGCCCCAACACCACCCCACCTACCCACACCACCTCCCCCCCACCACACCACCTCCCCCCCACCACACCACCTCCTCCACCCCACACCTCCACCCCCACACCACCCCACCTCCCCCACACCAGCTCCCCCACACCACCCCACTTCCCCCACACCACCCCACCTCCCCCACACCACCCCACCCCCACTCCACATCCCTCACCCCACCCCACCTCCCCACACAACCTCCCCCACCCCACCTCCCCCCCCACCACACCACCTCCCCCCCCACCACACCACCTCCCCCCCCACCACACCACCTCCCCCCCACCACACCACCTCCTCACCCCCCACTCCCCCACACCACCCCACCTCCCCACACCAGCTCCCCCACAACACCCCACTTCCCCACACCACCCCCCCACCCACACCCCACCCCACCCCCACCACCCCACCTCCCGACCCCACCCCACCCCACACCCCCCCCACCCCACCTCCCCACACAACCTCCCCCACCCCACCCCACCTCCCCCACCCCACCCCACCTCCCCACACCATCTCCCCCCCACGACTCCAACTCCCCCACCCCACCACCCCACACCACCCCACCTCCCCCACACCACCCCACCTCCCCCACACCACCCCACCTCCCCGCCACCACATCCCCCACACCACACCATCTCCCCCACCACATCACCTCCCCCACCACGTCCCCCACCACACCACCTCCCCACCACACCACCTCCCCCACTACACCACCTCCCCCACCACACCACCTCCTCCACCACACCACCTCCCCCACCACACCACCTCCCCCACCACACCACCTCCCCCACACCACACCACCTCCCCCACCACACCACCTCCCGCACAGCACCCCACCTCCCCCCACCTCCCCCCCCACCACCTCCCCCACACCACCTCCCCCCCACACCACCTCCCCCACCCCACGTCCCCACACCACCCCAACCCCCACACCACCCCATCTCCCCCAACACCATCCCACCTCCCCCACACCACCCCACCTCATCCACACCACCCCCACACCACACCACACCACCCCCACACCACACCACCCCCACACCACACCACCTTCCCCACATCGCCACACCACACCACCTCCCCCCACACCACCTCCCCCAAACCACCCCCCCACACCACCCCATCTCCCCACCCCACCCCACCCCACACAACACCACCACCCCCATACCACCCCACCTCCCCACCCCACCTCCCCCACACCACCTCCCCCACCCCACCCCACCCCCTCCTCCCCACCCCACCTCCCCCACACCACCCCACCCCACCTCCCCCAAAGCACCCCACCTCTCAACCCCACCCCACCTCCCCCTCACCACCCCACCTCACCCCACTGCCCCAACACCACCCCACCTCCCCCTCACCACCACCCACCTCCCCCTCACCACCCCACCTCACCCCACTTCTCCCAACACAACCCCACCTCACCCCACTGCCCCAACACCACCCCACCTCCCCACACCACCTCCCCCCCACCACACCACTCCCCCCCACCACACCACCTCCTCCACCCCACACCTCCACCCCCACACCACCCCACCTCCCCCACCACCAGCTCCCCCACACCACCCCACTTCCCCCACACCACCCCACCTCCCCCACACCACCCCACCCCACTCCACATCCCTCACCCCACCCCACCTCCCCACACAACCTCCCCCCACCCCACCTCCCCCCACCACACCACCTCCCCCCCACCACACCCACCTCCCCCCCACCACACCACCTCCCCCCCACCACACCACCTCCCCCCCACCACACCACCTCCTCCACCCCACACCTCCACCCCCACACCACCCCACCTCCCCCACACCAGCTCCCCCACAACACCCCACTTCCCCCACACCACCCCACCTCCCCCACACCACCCCACCTCACATCCCTCACCCCACCCCACCTCCCCCACACAACCTCCCCCACCCCACCTCCCCCCACCACACCACCTCCCCCCCCACCACACCACCTCCCCCCCACCACACCACCTCCCCCACACCACACCACCTCCCCACCACACCACCTCCCCCACAGCACCCCACCTCCCCCCCACCTCCCCCCCACCACCTCCCCCACACCACCTCCCCCACACCACCCCCACCTCCCCCACACCACCCCACCTCCCCCACACTACACCACTTCACCCACCCCACCTTCCCCACACCACACCACCTCCTCCTCCCCACCACCCCCACACCATCTCCACCACACCACCCCACCTCCCCCACTTCACCCACCCCATCTTCCCCACACCACCCCACCTCCTCCTCCCCACCTCCCCCCACACCATCTCCACCACACCACCCCACCTCCCCACACCCCCACATCTCTCTCACCCCACCTCCCTCACCCCACCCCGCCCCACCTCACCCACACCTCCCCTAAACCACCAGACCTCCCCCACACCACACCACATCCCTCACACCACCCCACGTGCCCTAAGCCACCACCCCCACACCATCCCACCTCCCCCACACCACCCCACCTCCCCCACACCACCCCACCTCCCCCACACCACCCCCCCCCACAACACCCCCCCCACACCACACCACACCACCCCCCCACACCACCACCCCCAACACCACCCCCCCAACACCACCCCCCCCCACACCACCCCCCCCCCCACACCACCCACCCACACCACCTCCCCCACACCACCTCCCCCACACCACCCCACCTCCCCCACACCACCCCCCACCCTCCCCCACACCCACCCCACCTCCCCCCCCACACCACCCCACCTCACCCACCCCATCTTCCCCACACCACACCACCTCCTCCACCCCAT
>NW_027308679.1:58328-79328 GCF_047496885.1 Scyliorhinus torazame | reverse complement strand
CTGTGAGAGAGGGCAGTGCCGAGAGAGGAGGCAGTGCTGAGAGAGAGGGCAGTGCTGAGAGAGAGGGCAGTGCTGTGAGAGCGGGTATTGCTGAGAGAGAGGGCAGTGCTGAGAGAGAGGGCAGTGCCGAGAGAAAGGGCAGTGGCGAGAGAGAGGCCAGTGCCGAGAGAGAGGGCAGTCCTGAGGAGAGTGGGCAGTGCGGAGAGAGAGGGCGGTGCGGAGAGAGAGGGCGGTGCGGGGAGAGAGGGCAGTGCTGAGGAGAGAGGGCAGTGTTGAGAGAGAGGGCGGTGCGGAGAGAGAGGGCGGTGCGGAGAGAGGGGGCGGTGCGGAGAGAGGGGGTGGTGCGGAGAGAGGGGGCGATGCGGAGAGAGGGGGCGGTGCCGAGGAGAGGGGGCGGTGCCGAGGAGAGGGGGGCATTTTACTGGAAAGTTAGTAAAAACGGTGTGCCAACTCCTGGGCATAAAACAGAAATTCCACAACCCCTACCATCCACAAAGCCCTGGGATGGTAGAACAAATGAACCAAACCCTTAAAAATGCTTTGGCAAAAGCTATACAGGTGTCGGGAAAAACATGGACTGAGGTATTACCCATAATCCTGATGAAATTAAGAGCTACAGCGAGTCGTACAACGGGATTGATCCCGTATGAATTAATGACTGGGAGGGCGATGCAGCTACCAGGGAATATTATCACTGGTGGGGCCGATGTAGGTCCGTTGAAAGAAAGGTTTAGCCGATATGTATTGGAGCTGAGCGCCCAACTAAAAGAGATGCGTAAATGGAATGGGACATACCAAGTTATAATTAGTGGAGATACTTGTGCATGTATAGACATTAGAGGTAAGGGGGTCTGGAAACATTGGACTCAACTTAAAACGTACCCAGGCGACAGTTAAAAAAAAAAGTGATTTGCTTGACTTACAGACCCTCCTCTCTGACCTCCAAGCAAGCTGAACGGGAACGCAGGCAGTAGCGCGCGACCGGTATAGGCTTTGGGATATTGTTAATTTAGAGTAATAAGGATGAATCTGATAAAATTGATACTTTGTTTGGGACTGCTGGGAGTCGGCAACTGTCTCCATAACAGCAAACGAGAGTTACATGTGAATACGTACCTTAAAATGTCCTATGTGTATACAAGGGATGCCAATGTGTCACAGTGTTGGGTTTGTGCTCATGTACCGATACATGCAAAAGGAGGGATCCCCCTAGGTCCCATCTTTTTTAATACTTCTGAAACGGCAGAATGGTGGCTAAGTATTCTCGCCATTCTTTCACCACAGCAGGAATACTATAGAAAAATGGGAATCAGCT
The DNA here is from genome assembly GCF_047496885.1 of Scyliorhinus torazame. NCBI lineage: Eukaryota > Metazoa > Chordata > Chondrichthyes > Carcharhiniformes > Scyliorhinidae > Scyliorhinus > Scyliorhinus torazame. The sequence continues at coordinate 78,013 of NW_027308679.1, read as the reverse complement.
GGGTATTATATGAATCAGTTCGAGGGTTGGTATCGACCCGAGTATAATGGCCACCATGACCCCCCCTCATTTTGTCCTAATTAATACATCAGGGATTGGCCGCCGAAAGGGAGAAATCTGCTTCCTAAAAACTGGGAAGCGAGATGCCACCAGAGGAGGAGATAGTGCATGTGGACACTATCTCAATGTCACCCCCTCATATGGCAAAAGCACAACCTTTCAGACTATTATGAACCTGAAAATTCCCAATAAAACTGAAGGAGGCAACGTAATATTTACAACCTCCTGGATGGGTGATCAAGTGACGAACCTGGCCTCGTACAACGGCACCTACTTTATCTGTGGTCATAAGGCATACCTGGGGCAGCACGGTAGCATTGTGGATAGCACAATTGCTTCACAGCTCCAGGGTCCCAGGTTCGATTCCGGCTTGGGTCACTGTCTGTGCGGAGTCTGCACATCCTCCCCGTGTGTGCGTGGGTTTCCTCCGGGTGCTCCGGTTTCCTCCCACAGTCCAAAGATGTGCAGGTTAGGTGGATTGGCCATGATAAATTGCCCTTAGTGTTGGGTGAGGTTACTGGGTTATGGGGATAGGGTGGAGGTGCTGACCTTGGGTAAGGTGCTCTTTCCAAGAGCCGGTGCAGACTCGATGGGCCGAATGGCCTCCTTCTGTACTGTAAATTCTATGATTCTATGATACCCCTGGCTACCTACGGATTGGACCAGATCATGCTACCTAAGATATGTAGTCCCGTATATCCACCACCTTAAGGACTTGAGGAACCACTATCCGGTGGGAGATAGGCAGAAAGGGGACATAACGGAGACTCAACGTTTCTTCGGGATCGTGCATCTCCCTATTGGGGGCGTTTGCCATTAAGGAAATACGTAAAGTAGCAAAGATCTTAGAAGAAGTAGCCAATGACACCACAGAGGCATTGCTCGAAATGATCAACGAGATGGTGGCCATAAGAACGGTGGCCCTACAAAATAGGGCAGCCTTAGATAACCTCCTGGCCAGCGAAGGAGGAACTTGACGGCACGGGCTTGGAGGGCCGAAGGGCCTGTTCCTGTGCTGTACATTTCTTTGTTTTTTGTTTGTTTGTGCCATGATTGATTCCGAATGCTATACCTACAACTCCGATAGTTCAGACAATATTATATTGCAAGGCAGCACGGTAGCCTTGTGGATAGCACAATTGCTTCACAGCTCCAGGGTCCCAGGTTCGATTCCGCCTTGGGTCACTGTCTGTGCGGAGTCTGCACATCCTCCCCGTGTGTGCGTGGGTTTCCTCCGGGTGCTCCGGTTTCCTCCCACACTCCAAAGATGTGCGGGTTAGGTGGTTTGGCCATGATAAATTGCCCTTAGTGTTCAAAATTGCCCTTAGTGTTGGGTGGGGTTACTGGGTTATGGGGATAGGGCGGAGGTGTTGACCTTGGGTAGGGTGCTCTTTCCAAGAGCCGGTGCAGACTCGATGGGCCGAATGGCCTCCTTCTGCACTAGAAATTCTATGAAATTCTATGAAATTACTCACCTTGCTGATCATATTCGGACGGAGGTTCAGAAATTGCATGAGACCTGGGGGGGGGGGGGGGGGGGGGTTGGACTGGCTATTGGAGGGTCCTGGGGGTCTTACCTGATGCATGTATTGATGATACATGTCGTAATTATAATTATATGTTGTATAATCATTGGATGCCTTAGTATGTGTTGTAAAATGGCTATGGCTCGAATGATGCCAGTACACTTGGCCCGTAATCAGGACGACATCCCGGTGATGGTCACCACCGAACAAGGTGGTGAAGAAGGGGTTGTCACATATGATGACGTGTTTATATAAGTAATTTAAGACGAAACATCGAAACAGGTTATATGCCCGGGGATGTTTAAAGTGGCGACGGGAAGGTGTCTGTCTGACCAAGATCCAGATTTGGAACAAGACAGCAACAGGGATATTATTGGTCTGAAGAATTGTTGACACAATCCCTGACCAAAAGGAGGGATTGTTAAGGTAAAAATTGTACATGGAGAAGTTAAAATTAAGTGTCTCTCTGTTTTAATTATGCCTGCAATAATGTAATTGGGATTCTGCAAAGATCTGCTCCAGCTTGCAATAATGTGATTGGAAGATTCTGCAATGTTCTGATACAAAAGTGCAACAAACTAACCATTTACTGTTGAGACACCTGCTATTCTTGTAACTGAAAACAAGGAGTTGTGGACATCAGTTATCAAATGTTTTCAGAGGAATGTGATTGGAAGCTAAATGTTGCTAGGGGGACCTAATTGGTCATGTATGTAATCCCTTCAAGCTAATGAGGAACATGTATAAAGAAGGCTAACTGCCGCTATGAAATTGAGACGGTGACTGCAAGCACTGCGGTGTGCCGGCTCTTCTCCCAAAAGCTTTTGCCAATAAATGGACTTGATTCAACTCTTTGGTGTGGACAGGTTGTTAACCACTTCATCACTCTTCCTACCTATGTCATTATTACCTATGTGTACTACGACCTCCCCCTTCAGGATGTCCTGTATTTGTTCAGAGACGTCCTTGACCCTAACGCCAGGGAGGCAACATGCCATCCTGGAGTCTCTTTCACGTCCACAGAAGCGCATATCTGTGCCCCTTACTATCGAGTCCCCTATAACTATCACTCTCCTGCACTTTGCCCTCCCTTGCTGAGCAACAGAGCCAGTTTTAGTGCCACCGTTCAAGTAGCTGTTGTTTTCCCCGATAAGCTATCCTCCTCAACAGTATTTAAACGGTATGCCTGTTAGAGAGGGAGACAGCCAGACAGGATTCCTGCGCTGACTGCCTGCCCTTTCTAGCAGTCACCCATCTATCCCCCTCAACAGTATCCAAAACGGTATACATGTTAGAGAGGGGGACTGCGACAGAGGATTCCTGCGCTGACTGCCTGCTCTTTCTAGTGGTCACCCATATGTCTGCCTGCACCTTGGGTGTGACCACGCCTCTATAACTCCTATCTATGATGCTTGCCGCCACCTGCATGCTCCTAAGTGCATCCAACTGCTGCTCCAACCGAACCACACGGTCTGTGAGGAGCTGCCATTGGTTACATTTGCTGCAGATATAGTCAACCGGAACGCTGGAAGCATCACAGATCTGCCACATCTCACAGTTGGAGTACTGCACCATGCTGAGTGACATTTAAGCACTCGTTAGTTAATTTAAAATAAATACCTGAATTATTGTTAGATTGAGTTACATTTAACTGTATGGCCCTGACATCAGATTTTTACTGTAAAATTAAATGCTAAATACTAATCTCTGCCCCCAGGTTTAGTTACTCCTCTACCTAATTCATTGATAAGTTTTAATTCGTTTGGTTTTCAATGTTATTTTATTTCAAATTTAACAGATTTCCCAGGTCACAGCTTTACTGTGATTTCACTTCAGTTTTTCCCCCCACAATGTGAAAAGGTATTTGTATCACTTACCTTCCCGGGATTCACTCTGAATCTCTCCCAGCAGATTAACAGTTACAGGCCAGAAGAAAGAAAACAAAACGGTAGGGAAAAAGCACCTCCTCCCACTCTGCACCGAATTACCTCACTGCTCCAAATTAACAAGTTTCAACCACACTTTAGATGTCTCACTCACTCAGGATGTCTCAACTTCACCATATGCAAAGCTTACTGAGTGTGCACTTTGTGTCTTTTATATAGAACTCAGCTAAACTAAGATGACTCACACTACTTAAGCTTCAAACAGAAGAAGAATGCAATTCAATACAATTCACATCTTTTGCCACTAATCAGGCTTCAGGTGACTGAGAGTACTGCCACTCAGCAATTAGGGGTGGGGACAGCTTTAGTCAATCAGACATTAAGCTACACACTGAACTTTTAACTGAAAAACTGGACAATTAGATTGAACTCTTACCTTTCTTGATTACCTCACTGCTCCAAATGATCAAGTTTCAACCTCACTCGCGCTGTCTCACTCACTCAGGATGTTTCAACTTCACCGTGCGCAAAGCTACGGAACTTCACAAGAAAGGTCTTCCCGACCTTTCCGATGGCACTGTGCTCCTCGTGGCTGGAGGAGATGCTGTCGACAGGGGGGGGCGGGTTGTTTTGGCAATTTAAGGTAGGATCATGGAGGAGGGATAGTGGAATGATGGCACAGTGGTTAGCACTGCTGCCTCATAGCTCCAGGGTCCCTGGGTTAATTCCGGCCTCGGGTGACTGAGTGGATTTTGCATTTTCTCCATGTGTCTGTGTGGGTGTCCTCCGGGTGCTTCAGTTTCCTCCCACAAAAATGTGCAGGTTAGGTGGATTGACCATGCTAAATTGCCCCTTCATGTCCAAAAGGTGAGGTGGGGACACTGGGTTACAGAGATAGGGTGGAGGCATGGGCTTAAGTAGGGTGATCTTTCCAAGGGCCAGTGCAGACTCGATGGGCCGAATGGCCTCCTTCTGCACTATAAATTATATGATAAGGTGTCCATGAATGGGATTAAGGTCAAGTGGGAGGAAGTCTTGGGGATGGGGTTGGAGGAAGGATTATGGTGCAAACTGCTACGAAGAGTCAATGCCTCAACCTTGTGTGCGAGTCTGGGGTTAATTCAATTAAAGGTGGTGCACAGGGCACACTTAACGAAGGCATGAATGAGCCGGTTGTTTGAGGGGGTGGAGGACACCTGCGAGCGGTGTGGGAGGGGCCCAACCAATCATGTCCATACGTCCTGGTCTTGCCTGAAGTCGGAGAAATTTTGGGGGTCATTTTCAGCACTATGTCACAGATCCTACACATGGAGATGGAGCCGGGTCCCCTGGAGGCCATATTTGGGGTGTCAGACCTGCCAGAAGTGCAGACGGATGCAGGGGCAGAAGCCTTAGCCTTTGCCTTGTTGATCGCTCACAGACGGGTCCTGTTGGGGTGGAGGTCAGAGATTCTCTCCGCCCCCCCCCCCCCCCACCCCCACCTTGGTGTGGCTGTGGGATCTAATTGGGTTCATGAATTTGGTGAAAGTGAGAGGCAGATGAGGAGTTTCGCAAGAGATGGGGTTTGTTTATCTTATACATTGGGGATCTGGTTGCTGTCGAGGGGTGGGGTGGGTAGTTCATGGGGGGGGGGGCGGGGGGGGGGTTATTTTTTGTAAAAACATTAAAATATTGAAAATTTGAATTAAAATATTTTTCAAAATAACAATTTCTACATTCATCACAGATAGCAAATGTATGAAAACACCATCAGCGGTAAATTAATTTCTCTCCAAGACCCACACCTTCGGAAATGAACACACATCACTTCTTCATCACAGGAACAAAAGCCTGGAGCTCCCTCCCTTACACCATGGAGCCATCTTCACCATATTGAATGCAGCGGCTCAAGAAGGCAACCCACCACCATTTTCTGAAGGGAAGCTAGGGATGGACAATAATTGGCAGCATTGCCAGGGACATTGACACGCACTGTAGCATATATATGAAATAACCTTTGGTCGACTTCTAACATGAAGAATTAAACGTAACCAACAATTAAGTCTAGCTGCTGTTTTTCTGGCACTCAATCAGTCACCATCACCTTTTCATGTCAACAGCACCATCAAACCATTGACTATCATTATGTTAGCTGAATACAATGGGGTCTGCAGATTATTAATTGTTTTTTTCACACTGTTTCTTGTCCTTGGCCATACTGGATATAAACAAAAAACAGCTATAGCCCATGTCAGGAAATTCGAACTGAAAACCAGGAACTTACTGTGAATCCAATTCCCACAGTCGCAGAGAATGACCCCGGGATGAACTTGCCTTGGTCAAACTGCACTAACAGTGATGTCTTTCCAACTCCACTGTCACCCACCAGGATAGTCTGTGGGGAAAGAAAATAATTAGGCGGGTCAGTGGTAGCATTTATTGATCCACCCTCTATGCCTGATACTTAATGATCCAGAAGCATGCAGCAGTACAGTATGGGGAGGCTGGTTGAGGGACATGTTAATAAACTTTTGGGGTTCATGGTGAAGAGAAAGATACTGGGGTATTGCAATATGAATGAATGGTGGGAGGTGTCTATTAAACATTGGTGTAGTAGGAATCTCGGGGTGTATTGGGTCTAGGTGCAGTTGGATGTGTATCTGGACCTGGCAATGATTGGTAGGTGGTCTTGGGATGTAAGATGCCAGCTTAGGAATGTCGCTGTGTTTGAGGGAAAAGAATAAGAATATAAGAAAATAAGAAATGGGAGTATGACTAGGTCATTTGATCCTTTGACCCTGTTTTGCGATTCATTCAGATCATGGTGAATTTTATGTCTTAAATCCACCTTCCTATACCGTCCCCATATCTCTGTACTGTTATGGGACCGGACTAGAATCTCAGTTTTGGCTACGATCCCAGATTAGAACCCAACAATTTGTATTTCGTGAAACTGTGAGGAAATGTTACTGCCCAACAGGAGTGATAAAACTGACCTGCAGACAGCTTTTATGCTATAACAAACTTAAATTCGAACACAGAATTATGCACATTAGCAACAAAGAGATAGCTTTACAGTTAAAAGGTACAACATCTTGTCATGGGAGTGTCCCTTAAATAAATGATTTTGTCTTATCACATGGCTTCAGTGATGTCATTGTGTGGGTGGAGCTGGGTTGTGGCTCTGGGATTTACTGTTGCTTTGAGTTTCGACTGGGTTTTGAACCGCACTGTTTGAAAGATGTGTCTCTATCTTAATTTTAAAAGCTGTTTCCAGAATGCTTGATAACTTAAAAGAGATAATTGTTTTGTGGAAGGAATTCAAACCTGCTGTTTGAAAAGGGGAACAGAGTATTAATAACAAGTCTTATAACAGTCAGAATGCCATGTGCTGGGCCACACCTTTGAAAAGGGGTTTCTGGTTTTACTTGGATTTTGTTATTGAATTGGAACAGTTAAGGGGGAATTCATTAAGGGTTATACATAGATTACTGTAGGTGTGTGGGGTCTTTATGGTTGTAGTTGATAATAATTCTTGCGATGTGTGTTATACAAATATTAACTAAATTTGTAGAATAAAGCTTGGTTTTTTTCATTAAAAGTGCCCAAGAGGTCTGTTGAAGAACACCTGAAAGGCTCATCTTAACCAAAATCAATAAACAGTTATAGGTCAGATGAACTCCATAATATACTTTGGTGCTTTCTAAACCCTGGCCATAACAATCTTAAAATCTTCAGTTGCTTCCTGTAACCTGCCTCTCCATTCCAGTTAAGTAACCAATATGTTTCAAAGCCACTTATGTATAAAGTTATCAACCAAGTTTTACTTGCTTATCTTGGAGAGAAAACCCATTTTTTAGGACCATATTGGAAACCTTCTACTCAGCTTAGATTCCTGGAATTAACTCCTTTATCCAGACAGACCTGGCTACTCCCATTAGCTACACCAGTTGCACTCAAAGCATATAGCATTCTTTTGTCTCTTTTTACAAGATGTGCTTTGATTTGTTTAGCCAGACTCAAACTATTACAACCTTACATTAGCACTCTCACTGCAAAGAGGTAAAATTGCTTTTAATCACAGCTTTAATCATATTCTCTGTGAGCATTTAAAAAAAATGTTTTTATTGCTTTTCACATTTGTACATTACACATTCCAGTTTGTACTTTAAATTTACAAGTTTCCTCACCATGCAGAGTGTTGAGCAAAGCGACCAAAGAAAAGTTAAAAATTACAAGTGAGAGATAAGTCAGAGAGGAACGAGGAGAAGAAGAAAACAAAAACAATAATAATAATAATCGCTTATTGTCACAAGTAGGCTTCAATGAAGTTGCTGTGAAAAGCCCTTGCCACCACATTCCAGCGCCTGTTCGAGGACGCCGGTACGGGAATTGAACCCACACTGCTGGCCTTGTTCTGCATTACAAGCCAGCTGTTTAGCTCACTGTGCTAAACCAGCATCTACTGTGCTAAACCAGCCCCTACAAACAAGCAAGTATATTTACAAATCCTCCCCCCCACCTCCACCATGGCTGTGGGCCCCCTTTGGCTGCTCTACCTTAATTGGACTGCCCAGTGTTAGCCCTAGCTTGTCTTGCCAGGCATGTTGCTGCTCCCTCTGCCTTTTTCTGCTTGCCCTCGGTCCCATCTCCTGCGGCTATGTCACTTGTGCCCCGTGGTCTTTTTAATGGTGTTATGGGTGAGGCGTTTTGAGAACCCCAAAATGTATCATGGAGTTCAACCCTTTAATGTATTTGTTGCTTTTCCTAGCACACGGCTTGTTCCCTTGGTGTGAGATTACAATTATGGGCACATGGGTTTGTAAACACAAAACAATGTTTATTCCATGAACTCAACTCAACATCTTAAGTAAACATTGGATCTCTTAACACCCCCTACTTCAAAGATAACTCAGAAAATATTGCAACAGTAAATAATTCCTCAAAATGTTCCTTCAAACTTCCAAGAGACTTAACACCTTTAAACAGAATCACATCAGGTTAAAGGCTTTAATATTATGAGTTTAAATCACCCAAATGATCCAGAGATAGTCTTTCATGGCATGGATACAGCTCACTGCAAACACACACTCCCAAGCTCTTTTCAAGCTGCAAACCTAAACTGCAAAATGGCTGACCTGACCTCAGCTCCACCCACTCTCTGACATCACTGTTTTCTTAAAGGTACATTGCTTAAGCATCCATGTCTTAAAGGTACTCTCACATGACACTTCCCCCAAGAAAAAAAAATAAACCATCAACTTCAAGATGGTTTCATTTTTCACTTTTGCACCATCCACCAGATACTCTATGGTTGGGCCTCAGAGTACCACCAGTCATAGAACATAGAACATAGAATGATACAGCGCAGTACAGGCCCTTCGGCCCACGATGTTGCACCGACATGGGAAGTCAAAAAACAAAAGCCATCTAACCTACACTATGCCATTATTATCCATATGCTTATCCAATAAACTTTTAAATGCCCTCAATGTTGGCGAGTTCACTACTGTTGCAGGTAGGGCATTCCACGGCCTCACCACTCTTTGCGTAAAGAACCTACCTCTGACCTCTGTCCTATATCTATTACCCCTCAGTTTAAGGCTATGTCCCCTCGTGCTAGCCATTTCCATCCGCGGGAGAAGGCTCTCACTGTCCACCCCCTATCTAACCCCCTGATCATTTTGTATGCCTCTATTAAGTCTCCTCTTAACCTTCTTCTCTCTAACGAAAACAACCTCAAGTCCATCAGCCTTTCCTCATAAGATTTTCCCTCCATACCAGGCAACATCATGGTAAATCTCCTCTGCACCCGCTCCAAAGCTTCCACGTCCTTCCTGTAATGCGGTGACCAGAACTGTACGCAATACTCCAAATGCGGCCATACCAGAGTTTTGTACAGCTGCAACATGATCTCATGACTCCGGAACTCAATCCCTCTACCAATAAAGGCCAACACTCCAGAGGCCTTCTTCACAACCCTATCAACTTGGGTGGCAACTTTCAGGGATCTATGTACATGGAAACCTAGATCCCTCTGCTCATCCACACTTCCAAGAACTTTACCATTCGCCAAATATTCCTCATTCCTGTTATTCCTTCCAAAGTGAATCACCTCACACTTCTCTACATTAAACTCCATTTGCCACCTCTCAGCCCAGCTCTGCAGCTTATCTATGTCCCTCTGTAACCTGCTACATCCTTCCGCACTGTCGACAACACAACCGACTTTAGTGTCGTCTGTAAATTTACCCTCCCACCCTTCTGCGCCCTCCTCTAGGTCATTGATAAAAATGACAAACAGCAACGGTCCCAGAACAGATCCTTGTAGTACGCCACTTGTAACTGAACTCCATTCTGAACATTTCCCATCAACCACCATCCTCTGTCTTCTTTCAGCTAGCCAATTTCTGATCCACATCTCTAAATCACCTTCAATCCCCAGCCTCCGTATTTTCTGCAATAGCCTACCGTGGGGAACCATATCAAACGCTTTACTGAAATCCATATACACCACATCAACTGCTCTACCCTCGTCTACCTGTTCAGTCACCTTCTCAAAGAACTCGATAAGGTTTGTGAGGCATGACCTACCCTTCACAAAGCCATGCTGACTATCCCTAATCACATTATTCCTATCGAGATGATTATAAATCTTGTCTCTTATAATCCCCTCCAAGACTTTACCCACAACAGACGTGAGGCTCACCGGTCTATAGTTGCCGGGGTTGTCTCTACTCCCCTTCTTGAACAAAGGAACCACATTTGCTATCCTCCAGTCCTCTGGCACTATTCCTGTTGCCAATGATGACATAAAAATCAAAGCCAAAGGCCCAGCAATCTCTTCCCTGGCTTCCCAGAGAATCCTAGGATAAATCCCATCAGGCCCCGGGGACTTATCTATTTTCAGCCTGTCCAGAATTGCCAACACCTCTTCCCTACGTATCTCAATGCCATCTATTCTAATAGCCTGGGTCTCAGCATTCTCCTCCACAACATTATCTTTTTCCTGAGTGAATACTGATGAAAAATATTCATTTAGTATCTCGCCTATCTTTTCAGACTCCACACACAACTTCCCATCCCAGCCCTTGAGTGGCCCTACTCTTACCCGAGTCATTCTTTTATTCCTGACATACCTATAGAAAGCTTTTGGGTTTTCCTTGATCCTACCTTCTAAATACTTCTCATGTCCCCTCCTTGCTTGTCTTAGCTCTCTCTTTAGATCCTTCCTCGCTACCTCAGGCGCCCCAACTGAAACTTCACTCCTCATCTTCACACAGGCCTCCTTCTTCCTCTTAACAAGAGATTCCACTTCTTTGGTAAACCACGGTTCCCTCGCTCGACGCCTTCCTCCCTGCCTGACCGGTACGTACTTATCAAGAACACGCAGTAGCTGTTCCTTAAACAAGCTCCACATATCCAGTGTGCCCAACACTTGCAGCCTACTTCTCCAACCTATCCCCCCCAAGTCATATCTAATGGCATCATAATTGCCCTTCCCCCAGCTATAACTCTTGCCCTGCGGGGTATACTTATCCCTTTCCATCACTAACATAAACGTCACCGAATTGTGGTCACTGTCCCCAAAGTGCTCACCTACCTCCAAATCTAACACCTGGCCTGGTTCATTACCCAAAACCAAATCCAATGTGGCCTCTCCTCTTGTTGGCCTGTCAGCATATTGTGTCAGGAAACCCTCCTGCACACATTGTACAAAAAACGACCCATCTAGTGCACTCGAACTATATCTTTTCCAGTCAATATTTGGAAAGTTAAAGTCTCCCATAATAACTACCCTGTTACTTTCGCTCTTATCCAGAATCATCTTCGCCATCCTTTCCTCTACATCCCTAGAACTATTTGGAGGCCTATAGAAAACTCCCAACAGGGTGACCTCTCCTTTCCTGTTTCTAACCTCAGCCCATACTACCTCGGAAGAAGAGTCCCCATCTAGCATCCTCTCCGCCACCGTAATACTGTTTTTGACTAGCAGCGCCACACCTCCCCCTCTTTTGCCTCCTTCTCTGAGCTTACTAAAACACCTAAACCCCGGAACCTGCAACAACCATTCCTGTCCCTGCTCTATCCATGTCTCCGAAATGGCCACAACATCGAAGTCCCAGGTACCAACCCATGCTGCCAGTTCCCCTACCTTATTTCGTATACTCCTGGCATTGAAGTAGACACACTTCAAACCACCTACCTGAACACTGGCCCCCTCCTGCGAAGTCAATTCTGTGCTCCTGACCTCTATACTCTCAATCTCTCGTACTCTAAAACTACAATCCAGGTTCCCATGCCCCTGCTGCATTAGTTTAAACCCCCCCAAAGAGCACTAACAAATCTCCCCCCCAGGATATTTGTGCCCCTCAGGTTCAGATGTAGACCATCCTGTCTGTAGAGGTCCCACCTTCCCCAGAAAGAGCCCCAGTTATCCAGAAATCTGAATCCCTCCCACCTGCACCATCCCTGTAGCCACGTGTTTAATTGCTCTCTCTCCCTATTCCTCATCTCATTATCTCAGAGTCGACCAGTTGTTGCCTATCCGCCCACTCCTTCCTGATAATTTAAACCTCCTCATTCTGGCTATTGGTAACACACCTGTCTATGTCCTGTTATATCGTTTCACAAAATGTCTTAGCAGCAAGGAGGGCCGTGTCCAACCTCCATGGGAGGCTTTGGGCCCAGCCCATCTCCAACCTCACATCCATGTAGTGTGAAGCGTGGTCGGAGATTACGATTGCTGATTATTCCGCTCCTGTTATCCCTGGAAGCACAGATTTCTCCACTACAAAGAAGTCGATCCTGGTGTAGACCCTGTGTGAACCTCCTCACTGCCCCCGTGCACACTGCCCTCATCCCCCATCTATTCCAAGAACGTTCCTTTGCCAAGTTAAATTTTTTCCACAATTTGGCGTTTGATCTGCCTGTTCATGGTCCTATACACAGTTAAAGTACCCCTGCCCCGCCACGATGAGTCGGTGCTTGTCTATGTCGTGGATTTCCACCATGGTTTTTTAAATTTGTGTCGTCCCAGTTGGGAGCGTATACGTTAACAGGGACTTCTGGTAACCCTTCCAGGACATCACTGCCCATGACGTACTGCCCCCTGGGTCTGTAACTGCCTTTGTCACTGTAAACACCATTCTCTTATTGAGCAGTATGACCACCCCCCCAGAAGGTCTTAGCATGAATGGTATGTCGGTCCCACCCAGCCCTTCCTTATCTGTAGTCAGTCCTTCTCCCTCAGGTGGGTCTCTTGGAGGAAGACTATGTCGGCCTTCATATTTTTCAGATGGGTGAAGACTCTACATCTTTTCACTGTGCCGTCAGTCCCCTGACGTTCCAGGTAACTATTCTGAAGGGGGATTTCTGTCCGTCCCCCTCCTGCGAGATCAACCATACATTCCTTGTGGATTAAACATGAAATTAGAGATGCATGTAATAAGGGAATATTGGTGATCATGGGTGATTTTAATCTTCACATAGATTGGGCAAATCAAATTAGCCACAATGCCATACAGGAGGAATTACTGGAGTGTATATGGGATGGTTTTCCTGACCAATATGTGGAGGAACCAACTAGAGAGCAGGCCATTTTTGACTGGGTACTGTGTAATGAGAAGGGAATCATTGCCAATCTGGCTGTGTGAGACCCCTTGAGGATGAGCGACCATAACATGATCGAATTTTATACCTTCTCTGTATCTATGTATCTATGATGCACCGGGATTTCACTTTGGTAGGGGACCATCTGTAGAAGCCAAGTATTTCAAATACAACTAGTATAGGTAAAAGATAGCTGTTTAAGCATAAATGTTGAGCCCCAGTTTTTAATACCCATTTATACAGCATAATTCACTTTTACTGAAGTTCGTTGTTCTGGCAAATGCATATTTTCAAAGACAGTGTGACATTAAAACAGCAAGACAATTTGACACTGCTTGTGCTAATTGTCAAGGACAGGGACTGAATACACAGCAACATTGTTCACAATGCAGATAACAGCTGGGTCAGAAAAGCTGATGTTGCACATTGAAGATGGACGGCTTGCCATCAAATCAAATGTGTTTGAGTCTAACCCAAACCAATTAGGATTATATTGGGGTGTAATTAGATGACTTAAGACAGATATGAAAGTGTATAACTAAAACGTTTCTCCCCGCCATTTTGGTTTTTTTTGTCTTTGTGAGTATTGTCTTTGTAGGTTTTGTTTTAGTGTTTAGTTTTTAGGTAATTGTCTTTGGGGGTTCTGTCAGCCTAACAGTCTGTGTCAGTGATGTTAGTCCACTTTTGACTTTGAGTTTGAGTTTAGCTGAAGATTAGCTTTCTCTCTCTCTTCATGTTTCATTGCCAGACTTTGACCTTTTAAAAAGTTACTTTCGAGCTGTCTGCCTAAGCAAAGAAAGATAATGTCTGTAATTCTCTGAAAGCTTCGAATTGTCTACGAATTGCCTTTTAAATGACTTTCAAATTGTAATCAAGCGACTACAAATAAAACAATTCTTTTTGGCACCTGAGGAGTTTATACTGCAAATTTCTGCTGAGTTCCAGTATTCGCAAAGTGCTACTGATAACCGAATAGCAGACATGATATAAATTCCTTCAACTATACACAGTCGAATAATACAAGGAATCAAACAACTTAACACAGTCTACAAATATTACAAATCTTACAACTTGTCGTATTGCGCCAGGACTTGATTCATCAACTAAGTTTCCCCCAAACTTGGCGTAGTTCGACAGGTTAAGATCCTTATAAATTAAAGATTCCTTCACCATCCAAAATGGCCATGGTCATCCTACTCCCCTTGAAGCCTCGCCTCGGCGCTCCTATATCTCCCACCCTGAATCTTATAGTTATGCCCCTTGTAACAGCAACATCCAACCGAGGAAATAGTCTCTGAACGTCCACTCTATCTATCCCCCTCATTATCTTATAAACCTCTCTCAAGTTTCCTCTCATCCTCCTCCGCTCCAAAGAGAAAAGCCCGAGCTCCCTCAACCTTTCCTCATAAGACCTATCCTGCAAACCAGGCAGCATCCTGGTAAATCTCTTTTGCATCCTTTCCAATGCTTCCACATCCTTCCTATAATGAGGTGACCAGAACTGCACACAATACTCCAAATGTGGTCTCAATAGGGTCATGTATAGTTGCAGCATAACCCCACGGCTCTTAAACTCAAGCCCCCTGTTAATAAACGCGAACACACTATAAGCCTTCTTCACAGCTCTATCCACTTGAGTGGCAACCTTCAGAGATCTGTGGACATGAACCCCAAGATCTCTCTCTTCCTCCACATTCCTCAGAACCATGCCGTTCACCCTGTAATCCGCATTCAATGTTTATCTACCAAAATAAATCAGGGTTAAACTCCATCTGCCACTTTTCGGCCCAGCTCTGCATCCTATCAATGTCTCTTTACAGCCTACAACAGCCCTCCACCTCATCCACTACTCCACCAATCGTGGTGTCATCAGCAAATTTACTGACCCACCTGTCAGCCCCCTCCTCCAAGTCATTGATAAAAATCACAAATAGCAGAGGACCCAGCACTGATCCCTGTGGTACACCGCTGGTAACTGGTCTCCAGTCTGAAAATTTTCCATCCACCACCACCTTCTGTCTTCTATGTGATAGCCAGTTAGAACATAGAACATTACAGCGCAGTACAGGCCCTTCGGCCCTCGATGTTGTGCCGACCTGTGAAACCACTCTGAAGCCCATCTACACTATTCCCTTATCGTCCATATGTCTATCCAATGACCATTTGAATGCCCTTAGTGTTGGCGAGTCCACTACTGTTGCAGGCAGGGCATTCCACGCCCTTACTACTCTCTGAGTAAAGAACTTACCTCTGACATCTGTCCTATATCTATCTCCCCTCAATTTAAAGCTATGTCCCCTCGTGCTAGACATCACCATCCGAGGAAAAAGGCTCTCACTGTCCACCCTATCCAATCCTCTGATCATCTTGTATGCCTCAATTAAGTCACCTCTTAACATTCTTCTCTCTAATGAAAACAGCCTCAAGTCCCTCAGCCTTTCCTCATAAGATCTTCCCTCCATATCAGGCAACATTCTGGTAAATCTCCTCTGCACCCTTTCCAATGCTTCCACATCCTTCCTATAATGTGGCGACCAGAATTGCACGCAATACTCCAAATGCGGCCGCACCAGAGTTTTGTACAGCTGCAACATGACCTCATGGCTCCGAAACTCAATCCCTCTACCAATAAAAGCTAACACACCGTACGCCTTCTTAACAACCCTCTCAACCTGGCTGGCAACTTTCAGGGATCTATGTACATGGACACCAAGATCTCTCTGCTCATCCACACTGCCAAGAATCTTACCATTAGCCCAGTACTCTGTCTTCCTGTTATTCCTTCCAAAATGAATCACCTCACACTTTTCTGCATTAAACTCCATTTGCCACCTTTCAGCCCAGCGCTGCAGCTTATCTATGTCCCTCTGTAACTTGTAACATCCTTCCGCACTGTCCACAACTTTAGTGTCATCTGCAAATTTACTCACCCATCCTTCTACGCCCTCCTCCAGGTCACTTTCAAAATGACACAAACAGCAGTGGCCCCAAAACAGATCCTTGTGGGACACCACTAGTAACTGGACTCCAGTCTGAACATTTCCCATCAACCACCACCTTTTTTCTTCTTCCAGCCAGCCAAAATACTGATCCAAACAGCTAAATCACCCTGAATCCATGCCTCCGTATTTTCTGCAGTAGCCTACCGTGGGCTACACCATTCCTGGTATTATAATTGTCGTTTCATTTTTATATTGTACAGCACAAAAGGTTTTTTCTTAAGTTTCCATCTTTACAGTTTGTCGCCGTCTGACTCGGCGCTCAATCCTCCTTACCACTCCCATCCCCCAACTCCCCTCTTCCTAACACTCCTCCCTCGCATCCTCCTCTATTGCCCTCCCTGCTTGTTGTAGTGGTTGTACCCTCCTACTCGTTTCCCCCCTTTACCCCTATTTCTTTTCTCCCCCCGTCAATTGCGGCCATAATCCATCTTGTGGGTGGGGAGTTTGCCCCTCCCCCCTCTCCGCGTTGTATCTTTCATCCCTCTCAGGCTCTCACTTCTCTTCCTGACCGCCCCCCCCCTCCTCCTGGGTTGTGCATCCCTGACGTTCCTCTTTGACGTTTTTACTTTCCAGTTTCCCGCTCTACTCATTGTTGCTGGCCTCGAACAGGTTTTGGAACAGGCTGACAAATTGCCCCAATGCAGTAATGAAGCCTTCCTCTGACCCTTGTGTCATGATATTCAAACACACACATCATGATAGACACACCAACAGACAAATCAGAACACACAACACCACAACCAATCACAGACAAAGACAGGACAGTATAAAAGGACAAACACGACACCTGGTGGACAGTAGATCTGGGGACAAGGACAACGACAAGACCTGTTTTAACATCATAGACAGGGAGTCCCCACGTGCAGAGTATCAAGACAAAACTGTAGATAGTAAGTTTGAATAAAACAGCGTTGTACCAAATACAACTGTGCTGGCTCATCTGTGTGTCAGAACGCCCAACACCACACCTTGGATAGCGTATTTGATCTTCTCCAGGTGGAGAAATTCCGATAGGCCTGCCAGCCAGTCTGCAGCTGTGGGTGGTGCTGCTGATCGCCAGCTGAGCAGAATTCTCCGGCGTGCAATTAGGGAAGCGAAACTAGGGCATCGGCCCCCTTCCCCATCTGTATCTCTGGCTGTTCTGATACGCCGAATATTGCCATGGCTTCACCCTCACCCCCACAACCTTGGACATTGCTTCGGAGAAGGCTGTCCAGAACCCAGCCAGCTTGGGACAAGCCCAGAACATGTGGGTGTGATTGGCCAGGCCTCGCTGGCACCATTCACATTTGTCCTCCACCTCCGGGAAGAACCTGTTCATTCTTTTTTTTTTAGAACAAGCAGTGCAGAAGGAGACCATTCGGGCCATCGAGTCTGCACCGACCCACTTAAGCTCTCACTTCCACCCTATCCCCGTAACCCAATAACCCCACCTAACCTTTTTGGACACAAAGGGCAATTTAGCATGGCCAATCCACTTAACCTGCACGGCTTTGGACTGTGGGAGGAAACCGGAGCACCCGGAGGAAACCCATGCAGCCACGGGGAGAATGTGCAGACTCCTCACAGACAGTGATCCAGCGGGAAATCGAACCTGGTACCCTGGTGCTGTGAAGCCACAGTGCTAACCACTTGTGCTACCGTGCTGCTGGTCAGTCGTGCTCTGTGCACTACTTTGGACTGCATGAGGCTGAGCCTTACGCAGGAGGAGGTGGAGTTGGTCCTGCTCAGTGCTTCGCTCCAGAGTCCACACCCACTTCTGTCCCCAGTTCGGCCCCCCATTTCCGTCTGGTCTTGTCTCGTGGTGTTCGGGCTCTCTCCAGTAGCTGTCCAGATATTTTCCTGCAGAGTCACCCTTCTTTACTGCCGTGTTGATCAGGTCCTCTAATAGTGTGGTCTCCAGGGCCCTAGGATATCCTACTGTCTCTTTGTGGAGGAAGTATTTTGTTTGTAGGTGTCTCATTTTCTGTCCTGTCGGTAGTTCCCATTCCTCCGTCAGTTCGTTCAGCGCCGCGCGTCTGTTTCCTATGTAGAAGTCCCTGACTGTCAGCATTCTCCCGTCCTGTCTCCATTTTTTAAAGGTTCTGTCTAGCATGGCTGTTGGGAACCTGTGATTTCTGCAGTAGGGGACCAAGGGAGACATCTTGGTCAGCCCGAAGTGTTGTTTTAATTGGTTCCACGTTTTCAGTGTGGCCGCTACCACTGGGCTGGATGTGTATTTTGCCATGAAGATTGGGAGTGCTGCTGTGGCTAGGGCTCAGAGGGTCATCCACTTGCAGGGGGCCTCCCCCATCTGCACCCACTCCGAGTTTGGTTTGTGTACCCATCTCCTCATTCTTTCCACTGTTGCCAATCAGTGGTAGTATTACAGATTTGGTAATGCCCCAACTTTCAATGTCCATAGAACATAGAAAAATACAACACAGAACAGGTCCTTCGGCCCACGATGTTGTGCCGAACCTTTGTCCTAGATTAATCATAGATTATCGTAGAATTTACAGTGCAGAAGGAGGCCATTCGGCCCATCGAGTCTGCACCGGCTCTTGGAAAGAGCACCCTACCCAAGGTCAACACCTCCACCCTATCCCCAGAACCCAATAATCCCACCCAACACTAAGGGCAATTTTGGACAATAAGGGCAATTTATCATGGCCAATCCACCTCACCTGCACATCTTTGGACTATGGGAGGAAACCGGAGCACCCGGAGGAAACCCACGCACACACGGGGAGGATGTGCAGACTCCGCACAGACAGTGACCCAAGCTGGAATCGAACCTGGGACCCTGGAGCTGTGAAGCAATTGTGATATCCACAATGCTACCGTGCTGCCCTTAAGAACAAATTAATCTACACTACACTATTCTACCGTAATCCATGTACCTATCCAATAGCTGCTTGAAGGTCCCTAATGTTTCCGACTCAACTACCTCCACAGGCAGTGCATTCCATGCCCCCACTACTCTCTGGGTAAAGAACCTACCTCTGACATCCCCCCTATATCTTCCACCATTCACCTTAAATTTATGCCCCCTTGTAATGGTTTGTTCCACCCGGGGGAAAAGTCTCTGACTGTCTACTCTATCTATTCCCCTGATCATCTTGTAAACCACTATCATCAAGTCGCCCCTCATCCTTCTCCGTTCTAATGAGAAAAGGCCGAGCACCCTCAACCTTTCCTCGTAAGGCCTACTCTCCAGTCCAGGCAACATCCTGGTAAATCTCCCTTGCACTTTTCCAAAGCTTCCACATCCTTCCTAAAATGAGGCGACCAGAAGTGTACACAGTACTCCAAATGTGGCCTTACCAAGGTTTTGTACAGCTGCATCATCACCTCACGGCTCTTAAATTCAATCCCTCTGTTAATGAACGCTGGCACACCATAGGCCTTCTTCACAGCTCTATCCACTTGAGTGGCAACTTTCAAAGATGTATGAACATAGGCCCCAAGATCTCTCTGCTCCTCCACATTGCCAAGAATCCTACCGTTAACCCTGTATTCCACATTCATATTTGTCCTTCCAAAATGGACAACCTCACACTTTTCAGGGTAAACTCCGTCTGCCACTTCTCAGCCCAGCTCTGCATCCTATCTATGTCTCTTTGCAGCCAACAACAGCC
>NW_027308678.1:0-79245 GCF_047496885.1 Scyliorhinus torazame | reverse complement strand
CCAGCCCCCCCTCTCGCTCCAGCCCCCCTCTCGCTCCAGCCCCCCCCATCTCGCTCCAGCCCCCCCTCCCTCGCTCAGCCCCCCCTCTCGCTCCAGCCCCCCCCTCTCGCTCCAGCCCCCCCTCTCGCTCTCCAGCCCCCCCTCTCGCTCCAGCCCCCCCTCTCGCTCCAGCCCCCCCTCTCGCTCCAGCCCCCCCTCTCGCTCCAGCCCCCCCTCTCGCTCCAGCCCCCCCTCTCGCTCCAGCCCCCCCTCTCGCTCCAGCCCCCCCCTCTCGCTCCAGCCCCCCCTCTCGCTCCAGCCCCCCCTCTCGCTCCAGCCCCCCCTCTCGCTCCAGCCCCCCCTCTCGCTCCAGCCCCCCCTCTCGCTCCAGCCCCCCCTCTCGCTCCAGCCCCCCCTCTCGCTCCAGCCCCCCCTCTCGCTCCAGCCCCCCCTCTCGCTCCAGCCCCCCCCTCTCGCTCCAGCCCCCCCTCTCGCTCCAGCCCCCCCCCTCTCGCTCCAGCCCCCCCCTCTCGCTCCAGCCCCCCCTCTCGCTCCAGCCCCCCCTCTCGCTCCAGCCCCCCCTCTCGCTCCAGCCCCCCCTCTCGCTCCAGCCCCCCCTCTCGCTCCAGCCCCCCCTCTCGCTCCAGCCCCCCCTCTCGCTCCAGCCCCCCTCTCGCTCCAGCCCCCCCTCTCGCTCCAGCCCCCCCTCTCGCTCCAGCCCCCCCTCTCGCTCCAGCCCCCCCTCTCGCTCCAGCCCCCCCCTCTCGCTCCAGCCCCCCCTCTCGCTCCAGCCCCCCCCTCCTCGCTCCAGCCCCCCTCTCGCTCCAGGCCCCCCCTCTCGCTCCAGCCCCGGCCCCCCTCTCGCTCCGGCCCCCCCCTCTCGCCTCCGGCCCCCCCCCCTCTCGCTCCGGCCCCCCCCTCTCGCTCCGGCCCCCCCCTCTCGCTCCGGCCCCCCCCTCTCGCTCCGGCCCCCCCCTCTCCGCTCGCTCCGGCCCCCCCTCTCGCTCCGGCCCCCCCCTCTCGCTCCGGCCCCCCCTCTCGCTCCGGCCCCCCCTCTCGCTCCGGCCCCCCCCTCTCGCCTCCGGCCCCCCCCCGTCTCCTCCGCCTCCGGCCCCCCCCCTCTCCCTCCGGCCCCCCCCCTCTCCCCTCCGGCCCCCCCCTCTCCCTCCGGCCCCCCCCCGCCCCCCTCTCCCTCCGGCCCCCCCCCCCCTCTCCCTCCGGCCCCCCCCTCTCCCTCCGGCCCCCCCCCCCTCTCCCCTCCGCCCCCCCCCCCCTCTCCCTCCGCCCCCCCCCTCTCCCTCCGGCCCCCCCCTCTCCCTCCGGCCCTCCCTCCCTCCCTCCTTCCCTCTGGCCCCCCCTCCCTTCCTCCCTCCCTCTGGCCCCCCCTCCCTCCCTCTGCCACCCCCTCCCTCCCTCTGCCCCCCCCCTCCCTCCCTCCCTCCCTCCCTCTGGGGCCCCCCCTCCCTCCCTCCCTCTGGGGCCCTCCCTCCCTCCCTCTGGGGCCCCCCCCCTCCCTCCCTCCCTCTGGGGCCCCCCTTCCCACCCTCCCTCTGGGGCCCCCCCCTCCCTCCCTCCCTCTGGGGCCCCCCCTCCCTCCCTCCCTCTGGGGCCCCGCCTCCCTTCCTCCCTCTGGGGCCCCCCCTCCCTCCCTCCCTCTGGGGCCCCCCCCTCCCTCCCTCCCTCTGGGGCCCCCCCCCTCCCTCCCTCCCTCCCTCTGGGGCCCCCCCTCCCTCCCTCCCTCTGGGGCCCCCCCTCCCTCCCTCCCTCTGGGGCCCCCCTCCCTCCCTCCCTTAGGGGCCCCCCCCTCCCTCCCTCCCTCTGCCGCCCCCCCCTCCCTCCCTCCCTCCCTCTGCCGCCCCCCCTCGCTCTGCCCCCTCCCTCCCTCCCTCTCTCCCTCCCTCCCTCTGGGGCCCCACCTCCCTCCCTCCCTCTGGGGCCCCACCTCCCTCCCTCCCTCTGGGGCCCCACCTCCCTCCCTCCCTCTGGGGCCCCACCTCCCGCCCTCCCTCTGGGGCCCCACCTCCCTCCCTCCCTCTGGGGCCCCACCTCCCTCCCTCCCTCTGGGGGCCCCACCTCCCTCCCTCCCTCTGGGGCCCCACCTCCCTCCCTCCCTCTGGGGCCCCACCTCCCTCCCTCCCTCTGGGGCCCCACCTCCCTCCCTCCCTCTCGGGCCCCACCTCCCTCCCTCCCTCTGGTGCCCCACCTCCCTCCCTCCCTCTGGGGCCCCCACCTCCCTCCCTCCCTCTGGGGCCCCACCTCCCTCCCTCCCTCTGGGGCCCCCACCTCCCTCCCTCCCTCTGGGGCCCCCCCTCCCTCCCCTCCCTCTGGGGCCCCCCCTCCCTCCCTCCCTCCCTCCCTCCCTCCCTCCCTCTGGGGCCCCCCCTCCCTCCCTCCCTCTGGGGCCCCCCCTCCCTCCCTCCCTCTGGGGCCCCCCCTCCCTCCCTCCCTCCCTCCCTCTGCCGCCCCCCCTCCCTCCCTCCCTCCCTCCCTCCCTCCCTCTGCCGCCCCCCCCTCCCTCCCTCCCTCCCTCTGCCGCCCCCCCTCCCTCCCTCCCTCCCTCTGCCGCCCCCCCTCGCTCTGCCCCCCCCCCTCGCTCTGCCCCCTCCCTCCCTCCCTCCCTCCCTCTGGGGCCCCCACCTCCCTCCCTCCCTCTGGGGCCCCACCTCCCTCCCTCCCTCTGGGGCCCCACCTCCCTCCCTCCCTCTGGGGCCCCACCTCCCTCCCTCCCTCTGGGGCCCCACCTCCCTCCCTCCCTCTGGGGCCCCACCTCCCTCCCTCCCTCCCTCCCTCTGGGGCCCCACCTCCCTCCCTCCCTCTGGGGCCCCACCTCCCTCCCTCCCTCTGGGGCCCCACCTCCCTCCCTCCCTCCCTCTGGGGCCCCACCCCCCTCCCTCCCTCTGCCCCCCCTCCCTCCCTCTGCCCCCACTCCCTCCCTCTGCCCCCACTCCCTCCCCTCTGCCCCCCCACCCGCCCTCTGCCCCCACCCTCCCTCTGCCCCCACCCTCCCTCTGCCCCCCCACCCTCCCTCTGCCCCCCCCCTCCCTCTGCCCCCCCACCCTCCCTCTGCCCCCCCACCCTCCCTCTGCCCCCCCACCCTCCCTCTGCCCCCCCACCCTCCCTCTGCCCCCCTCCCTCCCTCTGCCCCCCACCCTCCCTCTGCCCCCCACCCTCCCTCTGCCCCCCACCCTCCCTCTGCCCCCCCTCCCTCCCTCTGCCCCCCCTCCCTCCCTCTGCCCCCCCTCCCTCCCTCTGCCCCCCTGCCCTCCCTCTGCCCCCCTGCCCTCCCTCTGCCCCCCTGCCCTCCCTCTGCCCCCCTGCCCTCCCTCTGCCCCCCCGCCCTCCCTCTGCCCCCCCACCCTCCCTCTGCCCCCCCCACCCTCCCTCTGCCCCCCGCCCTCCCTCTGCCCCCCCGCCCTCCCTCTGCCCCCCCGCCCTCCCTCTGCCCCCCCGCCCTCCCTCTGCCCCCCCGCCCTCCCTCTGCCCCCCCGCCCTCCCTCTGCCCCCCCGCCCTCCCTCTGCCCCCCCGCCCTCCCTCTGCCCCCCCGCCCTCCCTCTGCCCCCCCGCCCTCCCTCTGCCCCCCCGCCCTCCCTCTGCCCCCCTCCCTCCCTCTGCCCCCCCACCCTCCCTCTGCCCCCCCTCCCTCCGTCTGCCCCCCCACCCTCCCTCTGCCCCCCACCCTCCCTCTGCCCCCCCACCCTCCCTCTGCCCCCCCACCCTCCCTCTGCCCCCCCACCCTCCCTCTGCCCCCCCACCCTCCCTCTGCCCCCCCTCCTCCCTCTGCCCCCCTCCCTCCCTCTGCCCCCCTCCCTCCCTCTGCCCCCCTCCCTCCCTCTGCCCCCCTCCTTCCCTCTGCCCCCCCTCCCTCCCTACGCCCCCCCTCCCTCCCTCTGCCCCCCTCCCTCCCTCTGCCCCCCCTCCCTCCCTCTGCCCCCCCCTCCCTCCCTCTGCCCCCCCCTCCCTCCCTCTGCCCCCCTCCCTCCCTCTGCCCCCCCCTCCCTCCCTCTGCCCCCCCCTCCCTCCCTCTGCCCCCCCTCCCTCCCTCTGCCCCCCCTCCCTCCCTCTGCCCCCCCTCCCTCCCTCTGCCCCCCCTCCCTCCCTCTGCCCCCCTCCCTCCCTCTGCCCCCCCTCCCTCCCTCTGCCCCCCCTCCCTCCCTCTGCCCCCCCTCCTCCCTCTGCCCCCCCTCGCTCCCTCTGCCCCCCCTCGCTCCCTCTGCCCCCCCTCGCTCCCTCTGCCCCCCCTCGCTCCCTCTGCCCCCCCCTCGCTCCCTCTGCCCCCCCCTCGCTCCCTCTGCCCCCCCCCTCCCTCCCTCTGCCCCCCCCCTCCCTCCCTCTGCCCCCCCCTCCCTCCCTCTGCCCCCCCCTCCCTCCCTCTGCCCCCCCCTCCCTCCCTCTGCCCCCCCCTCCCTCCCTCTGCCCCCCCCCTCCCTCCCTCTGCCCCCCCCCTCCCTCCCTCTGCCCCCCTCCCTCCCTCTGCTCCCCCCCCTCCCTCCCTCTGCCCCCCCTCCCTCCCTCTGCCCCCCTCCCTCCCTCTGCCCCCCCTCCCTCCCTCTGCCCCCCACCCCTCCCTCTGCCCCCCCACCCTCCCTCTGCCCCCCCTCCCTCCCTCTGCCCCCCTCCCTCCCTCTGCCCCCCTCCCTCCCTCTGCCCCCCCTCCCTCCCTCTGCCCCCCTCCCTTCCCTCTGCCCCCCCTCCCTCCCTACGCCCCCCCTCCCTCCCTCTGCCCCCCTCCCTCCCTCTGCCCCCCCTCCCTCCCTCTGCCCCCCCCTCCCTCCCTCTGCCCCCCCTCCCTCCCTCTGCCCCCCCTCCCTCCCTCTGCCCCCCCTCCCTCCCTCTGCCCCCCCTCCCTCCCTCTGCCCCCCCTCCCTCCCTCTGCCCCCCCTCCCTCCCTCTGCCCCCCCCTCCCTCCCTCTGCCCCCCCTCCCTCCCTCTGCCCCCCCTCCCTCCCTCTGCCCCCCCTCCCTCCCTCTGCCCCCCCTCCCTCCCTCTGCCCCCCCTCCCTCCCTCTGCCCCCCCCTCCCTCCCTCTGCCCCCCCCTCCCTCCCTCTGCCCCCCCTCGCTCCCTCTGCCCCCCCTCGCTCCCTCTGCCCCCCCCTCGCTCCCTCTGCCCCCCCCTCGCTCCCTCTGCCCCCCCCTCCCTCCCTCTGCCCCCCCCTCCCTCCCTCTGCCCCCCCCTCCCTCCCTCTGCCCCCCCCTCCCTCCCTCTGCCCCCCCTCCCTTCCCTCTGCCCCCCCCCCTCCCTCCCTCTGCCCCCCTCCCTCCCTCTGCTCCCCCTCCCTCCCTCTGCCCCCCTCCCTCCCTCTGCCCCCCCTCCCTCCCTCTGCCCCCCCCTCCCTCCCTCTGCCCCCCCTCCCTCCCTCTGCCCCCCCTCCCTCCCTCTGCCCCCCCCTCCCTCCCTCTGCCCCCCCTCCCTCCCTCTGCCCCCCTCCCTCCCTCTGCCCCCCCTCCCTCCCTCTGCCCCCCCTCCCTCCCTCTGCCCCCCCTCCCTCCCTCTGCCCCCCTCCCTCCCTCTGCCCCCTTCCTCCCTCTGCCCCCTTCCTCCCTCTGCCCCCTCCCTCCCTCTGCCCCCTCCCTCCCCCTGCCCCCCTCCCTCCCTCTGCCCCCTCCCTCCCCCTGCCCCCCCTCCCTCCCTCTGCCTCCGTCCCTCTGTCCCCTCCCTCTGCCCCCTCCCCCCCTCCCTCCCTCCCTCTGCCCCCTCCCTCCCTCTGCCCCCCTCCCTCCCTCCCTCTGCCCCCCTCCCTCCCTCCCTCTGCCCCCCTCCCTCCCTCCCTCTGCCCCCCTCCCTCCCTCCCTCTGCCCCCCTCCCTCCCTCCCTCTGCCCCCCTCCCTCCCTCCCTCTGCCCCCCTCCCTCCCTCTGCCCCCCTCCCTCCCCCTCCCTCCCTCCCTCTGCCCCCCTCCCCTCCCTCCCTCTGCCCCCCTCCCTCCCTCCCTCTGCCCCCCTCCCTCCCTCCCTCTGCCCCCCTCCCTCACTCTGCCCCCTCCCTCCCTCACTCTGCCCCCTCCCTCCCTCACTCTGCCCCCTCCCTCCCTCACTCTGCCCCCTCCCTCTGCCCCCCTCCCTCTGCCCCCCTCCCTCTGCCCCCCTCCCTCTGCCCCCCTCCCTCTGCCCCCCTCCCTCTGCCCCCCTCCCTCTGCCCCCCTCCCTCTGCCCCCCTCCCTCTGCCCCCCTCCCTCTGCCCCCCTCCCTCTGCCCCCCTCCCTCTGCACCCCCTCCCTCTGCCCCCCTCCCTCTGCCCCCCTCCTCTGCCCCCCTCCCTCTGCCCCCCTCCCTCTGCCCCCCTCCCTCTGCCCCCCCTCCCTCTGCCCCCTCCCTCTGCCCCCCTCCCTCTGCCCCCCTCCCTCTGCCCCCCTCCCCTCTGCCCCCCTCCCTCTGCCCCCCTCCCTCTGCCCCCCTCCCTCTGGCCCCCCTCCTCTGCCCCCCTCCCTCTGCCCCCCTCCCTCTGCCCCCCTCCCTCTGCCCCCCTCCCTCTGCCCCCCCTCCCTCTGCCCCCCTCCCTCTGCCCCCCTCCCTCTGCCCCCCTCCCTCTGCCCCCCTCCCTCTGCCCCCCTCCCTCTGCCCCCCCTCCCTCTGCCCCCCTCCCTCTGCCCCCCTCCCTCTGCCCCCCTCCCTCTGCCCCCCTCCCTCTGCCCCCCTCCCTCTGCCCCCCTCCCTCTGCCCCCCTCCCTCTGCCCCCCTCCCTCTGCCCCCCCTCCCTCTGCCCCCCTCCCTCTGCCCCCCTCCCTCTGCCCCCCTCCCTCTGCCCCCCTCCCTCTGCCCCCCTCCCTCTGCCCCCCTCCCTCTGCCCCCCTCCCTCTGCCCCCCTCCCTCTGCCCCCCTCCCTCTGCCCCCCTCCCTCTGCCCCCCTCCCTCTGCCCCCCTCCCTCTGCCCCCCTCCCTCTGCCCCCCTCCCTCTGCCCCCCTCCCTCTGCCCCCCTCCCTCTGCCCCCCTCCCTCTGCCCCCTCCCTCTGCCCCCCTCCCTCTGCCCCCCTCCCTCTGCCCCCCCTCCCTCTGCCCCCCTCCCTCTGCCCCCCTCCCTCTGCCCCCCTCCCTCTGCCCCCCTCCCTCTGCCCCCTCCCTCTGCCCCCCTCCCTCTGCCCCCCTCCCTCTGCCCCCCTCCCTCTGCCCCCCTCCCTCTGCCCCCCTCCCTCTGCCCCCCTCCCTCTGCCCCCCTCCCTCTGCCCCCCTCCCTCTGCCCCCCTCCCTCTGCCCCCCTCCCTCTGCCCCCCTCCCTCTGCCCCCCTCCCTCTGCCCCCCTCCCTCTGCCCCCCTCCCTCTGCCCCCCCCCTCTGCCCCCTCCCTCTGCCCCCTCCCTCTGACCCCTCCCTCTGACCCCCTCCCTCTGACCCCTCCCTCTGACCCCCTCCCTCTGACCCCCTCCCTCTGACCCCCTCCCTCTGACCCCCTCCCTCTGACCCCCTCCCTCTGACCCCCTCCCTCTGACCCCCTCCCTCTGACCCCCTCCCTCTGACCCCCTCCCTCTGACCCCCCTCCCTCTGACCCCCTCCCTCTGACCCCCTCCCTCTGACCCCCTCCCCTCTGCCCCCCTCCCTCTGCCCCCCTCCCTCTGCCCCCCTCCCTCTGCCCCCCTCCCTCTGCCCCCTCCCTCTGCCCCCCTCCCTCTGCCCCCCTCCCTCTGCCCCCCTCCCTCTGCCCCCCTCCCTCTGCCCCCCTCCCTCTGCCCCCCCTCCCTCTGCCCCCCTCCCTCTGCCCCCTCCCTCTGCCCCCCTCCCTCTGCCCCCCTCCCTCTGCCCCCCTCCCTCTGCCCCCCTCCCTCTGCCCCCCTCCCTCTGCCCCCCTCCCTCTGCCCCCCTCCCTCTGCCCCCCTCCCTCTGCCCCCCTCCCTCTGCCCCCCTCCCTCTGCCCCCCTCCCTCTGCCCCCCTCCCTCTGCCCCCCTCCCTCTGCCCCCCTCCCTCTGCCCCCCTCCCTCTGCCCCCCTCCCTCTGCCCCCCTCCCTCTGCCCCCCTCCCTCTGCCCCCCTCCCTCTGCCCCCCTCCCTCTGCCCCCCTCCCTCTGCCCCCCTCCCTCTGCCCCCCCTCCCTCTGCCCCCCTCCCTCTGCCCCCCTCCCTCTGCCCCCTCCCTCTGCCCCCCTCCCTCTGCCCCCCTCCCTCTGCCCCCCTCCCTCTGCCCCCCTCCCTCTGCCCCCCTCCCTCTGCCCCCCTCCCTCTGCCCCCCTCCCTCTGCCCCCCTCCCTCTGCCCCCTCCCTCTGCCCCCCTCCCTCTGCCCCCCTCCCTCTGCCCCCCTCCCTCTGCCCCCCTCCCTCTGCCCCCCTCCCTCTGCCCTCCTCTGCCCCCTCCCTCTGCCCCCTCCCTCTGCCCCCCTCCTCTGCCCCCCTCCCTCTGCCCCCCTCCCTCTGCCCCCCTCCCTCTGCCCCCTCCCTCTGCCCCCCTCCCTCTGCCCCCCTCCCTCTGCCCCCCCTCCCTCTGCCCCCCTCCCTCTGCCCCCTCCCTCTGCCCCCCTCCCTCTGCCCCCCCCTCCCCCTGCCCCCCCACCCTCCCTCTGCCCCCCCACCCTCCCTCTGCCCCCCCTCCCTCCCTCTGCCCCCCCTCCCTCCCTCTGCCCCCCCTCCCTCCCTCTGCCCCCCCTCCCTCCCTCTGCCCCCCCGCCCTCCCTCTGCCCCCCCGCCCTCCCTCTGCCCCCCCGCCCTCCCTCTGCCCCCCCGCCCTCCCTCTGCCCCCCCGCCCTCCCTCTGCCCCCCCGCCCTCCCTCTGCCCCCCCGCCCTCCCTCTGCCCCCCCGCCCTCCCTCTGCCCCCCCGCCCTCCCTCTGCCCCCCCGCCCTCCCTCTGCCCCCCCTCCCTCCCTCTGCCCCCCACCCTCCCTCTGCCCCCCCACCCTCCCTCTGCCCCCCCACCCTCCCTCTGCCCCCCCACCCTCCCTCTGCCCCCCCACCCTCCCTCTGCCCCCCCACCCTCCCTCTGCCCCCCCCCCACCCTCCCCCCCCCTGCCCCCCCACCCTCCCTCTGCCCCCCCACCCTCCCTCTGCCCCCCTCCCTCCCTCTGCCCCCCTCCCTCCCTCTGCCCCCCTCCCTCCCTCTGCCCCCCTCCCTCTGCCCCCCTCCCTCCCTCTGCCCCCCCTCCCTCCCTCTGCCCCCCCTCCCTCCCTCCCTCTGCCCCCCCTCCCTCCCCTCTGCCCCCCCTCCCTCCCTCTGCCCCCCCTCCCTCCCTCTGCCCCCCCTCCCTCCCTCTGCCCCCCCCTCCCTCCCTCTGCCCCCCCTCCCTCCCTCTGCCCCCCCTCCCTCCCTCTGCCCCCCCTCGCTCCCTCTGCCCCCCCTCGCTCCCTCTGCCCCCCCTCCCTCCCTCTGCCCCCCCTCCCTCCCTCTGCCCCCCCTCCCTCCCTCTGCCCCCCCCTCCCTCCCTCTGCCCCCCTCCCTCCCTCTGCCCCCCTCCCTCCCTCTGCCCCCCTCCCTCCCTCTGCCCCCCTCCCTCCCTCTGCCCCCCCTCCCTCCCTCTGCCCCCCTCCCTCCCTCTGCTCCCCCTCCCTCCCTCTGCCCCCCCTCCCTCCCTCTGCCCCCCCTCCCTCCCTCTGCCCCCCCCTCCCTCCCTCTGCCCCCCTCCCTCCCTCTGCCCCCCTCCCTCCCTCTGCCCCCCCTCCCTCCCTCTGCCCCCCTCCCTCCCTCTGCCCCCTCCCTCCCTCTGCCCCCTCCCTCCCTCTGCCCCCTCCTCCCCCTGCCCCCCTCCCTCCCTCTGCCCCCCTCCCTCCCCCTGCCCCCCTCCCCTCCCTCTGCCTCCGTCCCTCTGTCCCCTCCCCCCCTCCCTCCCTCCCTCTGCCCCCTCCCTCCCTCTGCCCCCCTCCCTCCCTCCCTCTGCCCCCCTCCCTCCCTCCCTCTGCCCCCCTCCCTCCCTCCCTCTGCCCCCCTCCCTCCCTCCCTCTGCCCCCCTCCCTCCCCCTCCCTCCCTCCCTCTGCCCCCCTCCCTCCCTCCCTCTGCCCCCCTCCCTCCCTCCCTCTGCCCCCCTCCCTCCCTCCCTCTGCCCCCTCCCTCCCTCCCTCTGCCCCCCTCCCTCCCTCCTCTGCCCCCCTCCCTCCCTCCCTCTGCCCCCCTCCCTCCCTCCCTCTGCCCCCCTCCCTCCCTCCCTCTGCCCCCCTCCCTCCCTCCCTCTGCCCCCCCTCCCTCCCTCTGCCCCCTCCCTCACTCTGCCCCCTCCCTCCCTCCCTCTGCCCCCCTCCCTCTGCCCCCTCCCTCTGCCCCCCTCCCTCTGCCCCCCTCCCTCTGCCCCCCCTCCCTCTGCCCCCCTCCCTCTGCCCCCCTCCCTCTGCCCCCCTCCCTCTGCCCCCCTCCCTCTGCCCCCCTCCCTCTGCCCCCCTCCCTCTGCCCCCCTCCCTCTGCCCCCCTCCCTCTGCCCCCCTCCCTCTGCCCCCCTCCCTCTGCCCCCCTCCCTCTGCCCCCCTCCCTCTGCCCCCCTCCCTCTGCCCCCCCTCCCTCTGCCCCCCTCCCTCTGCCCCCCTCCCTCTGCCCCCCTCCCTCTGCCCCCCTCCCTCTGCCCCCCTCCCTCTGCCCCCCTCCCTCTGCCCCCCTCCCTCTGCCCCCCTCCCTCTGCCCCCCTCCCTCTGCCCCCCTCCCTCTGCCCCCCTCCCTCTGCCCCCCTCCCTCTGCCCCCCTCCCTCTGCCCCCCTCCCTCTGCCCCCTCCCTCTGCCCCCCTCCCTCTGCCCCCCTCCCTCTGCCCCCCTCCCTCTGCCCCCCTCCCTCTGCCCCCCTCCCTCTGCCCCCCTCCCTCTGCCCCCCTCCCTCTGCCCCCCTCCCTCTGCCCCCCTCCCTCTGCCCCCCTCCCTCTGCCCCCCTCCCTCTGCCCCCCTCCCTCTGCCCCCCTCCCTCTGCCCCCCTCCCTCTGCCCCCCTCCCTCTGCCCCCTCCCTCTGCCCCCCTCCCTCTGCCCCCTCCCTCTGCCCCCCTCCCTCTGCCCCCTCCCTCTGCCCCCCTCCCTCTGCCCCCCTCCCTCTGCCCCCCTCCCTCTGCCCCCCTCCCTCTGCCCCCCTCCCTCTGCCCCCCTCCCTCTGCCCCCCTCCCTCTGCCCCCCTCCCTCTGCCCCCCTCCCTCTGCCCCCCTCCCTCTGCCCCCCTCCCTCTGCCCCCCCTCCCTCTGCCCCCCTCCCTCTGCCCCCCTCCCTCTGCCCCCTCCCTCTGCCCCCTCCCTCTGCCCCCCTCCCTCTGCCCCCCTCCCTCTGCCCCCTCCCTCTGCCCCCCCTCCTCTGCCCCCCTCCCTCTGCCCCCCTCCCTCTGCCCCCCTCCCTCTGCCCCCCTCCCTCTGCCCCCCTCCCTCTGCCCCCCTCCCTCTGCCCCCCTCCCTCTGCCCCCCTCCCTCTGCCCCCCTCCCTCTGCCCCCCTCCCCTCTGCCCCCCCTCCCCTCTGCCCCCCTCCCTCTGCCCCCCTCCCTCTGCCCCCCTCCCTCTGCCCCCCTCCCTCTGCCCCCCTCCCTCTGCCCCCCTCCCTCTGCCCCCCTCCCTCTGCCCCCCCTCCCTCTGCCCCCCTCCCTCTGCCCCCCTCCCTCTGCCCCCCTCCCTCTGCCCCCCTCCCTCTGCCCCCCTCCCTCTGCCCCCTCCCTCTGCCCCCTCCCTCTGCCCCCCTCCCTCTGCCCCCCTCCCTCTGCCCCCCTCCCTCTGCCCCCCTCCCCCTGCCCCCCTCCCCCTGCCCCCCTCCCTCCCCCTGCCCCCCTCCCTCCCCCTGCCCCCCTCCCTCCCCCTGCCCCCCTCCCTCCCCCTGCCCCCCTCCCTCCCTCCCTCTGCCCCCCTCCCTCCCTCCCTCTGCCCCCCTCCCTCCCTCCCTCTGCCCCCCTCCCTCCTCCCTCTGCCCCCCTCCCTCCCTCCCTCTGCCCCCCTCCCTCCCTCTGCCCCCTCCCTCACTCTGCCCCCCTCCCTCACTCTGCCCCCTCCCTCTGCCCCCTCCCTCTGCCCCCCTCCCTCTGCCCCCCTCCCTCTGCCCCCCTCCCTCTGCCCCCTCCCTCTGCCCCCCTCCCCTCTGCCCCCCTCCCTCTGCCCCCCTCCCTCTGCCCCCCTCCCTCTGCCCCCCTCCCTCTGCCCCCCTCCCTCTGCCCCCCTCCCTCTGCCCCCCTCCCTCTGCCCCCCTCCCTCTGCCCCCCTCCCTCTGCCCCCCTCCCTCTGCCCCCCTCCCTCTGCCCCCCTCCCTCTGCCCCCCCTCCCTCTGCCCCCCTCCCTCTGCCCCCCTCCCTCTGCCCCCCTCCCTCTGCCCCCCTCCCTCTGCCCCCCTCCCCTCTGCCCCCCTCCCTCTGCCCCCCTCCCTCTGCCCCCCTCCCTCTGCCCCCCTCCCTCTGCCCCCCTCCCTCTGCCCCCCTCCCTCTGCCCCCCTCCCTCTGCCCCCCTCCCTCTGCCCCCCTCCCTCTGCCCCCCTCCCTCTGCCCCCCTCCCTCTGCCCCCCTCCCTCTGCCCCCCTCCCTCTGCCCCCCTCCCTCTGCCCCCCTCCCTCTGCCCCCCTCCCTCTGCCCCCCTCCCTCTGCCCCCCTCCCTCTGCCCCCCTCCCTCTGCCCCCCCCTCCCTCTGCCCCCCCCCTCTGCCCCCCTCCCTCTGCCCCCCCTCCCTCTGCCCCCCTCCCTCTGCCCCCCCTCCCTCTGCCCCCCTCCCTCTGCCCCCCTCCCTCTGCCCCCCTCCCCCTGCCCCCTCCCTCCCCCTGCCCCCCTCCCTCCCCCTGCCCCCCTCCCTCCCCCCTGCCCCCCTCCCTCCCCCTGCCCCCCTCCCTCCCCCTGCCCCCCTCCCTCCCCCTGCCCCCTCCCTCCCCCTGCCCCCCTCCCTCCCCCTGCCCCCCTCCTCCCCCTGCCCCCCTCCCTCCCCCTGCCCCCCTCCCTCCCCCTGCCCCCCTCCCTCCCCCTGCCCCCCTCCCTCCCCCTGCCCCCCTCCCTCCCCCCGCCCCCCTCCCTCCCCCCGCCCCCCTCCCTCCCCCCGCCCCCCTCCCTCCCCCCCGCCCCCCTCCCTCCCCCCCCCCCCCTCCCCCCGCCCCCCTCCCTCCCCCCCGCCCCCCTCCCTCCCCCCCGCCCCCCTCCCTCCCCCCCGCCCCCCTCCCTCCCCCCCGCCCCCCTCCCTCCCCCCCGCCCCCCTCCCTCCCCCCCGCCCCCCTCCCTCCCCCCCGCCCCCCTCCCTCCCCCCCCGCCCCCCTCCCTCCCCCCCCGCCCTCTCCCTCCCCCTCCCTACCCCCTATCCCTCCCCCCCCTCGCCCCCTCCCTCCCCCCTCGCCCCCTTCCCTCGCCCCTTCCCTCGCCCCCTCCCTCGCCCCCTCCCCCCCTCCCTCGCCCCCCCCCGCCCTCTCCCTCCGCCCTCTCCCTCCCCCCCGCCCTCCCTCCCCCCCGCCCTCCCTCCCCCCCGCCCTCCCTCCCCCCCGCCCTCCCTCCCCCCCGCCCTCCCTCCCCCCCGCCCTCTCCCTCCCCCCCGCCCTCTCCCTCCCCCCCGCCCTCTCCCTCCCCCCCGCCCTCTCCCTCCCCCCGCCCTCTCCCTCCCCCCGCCCTCTCCCTCCCCCCGCCCTCTCCCTCCCCCCCGCCCTCTCCCTCCCCCCCGCCCTCTCCCTCCCCCCCGCCCTCTCCCTCCCCCCCGCCCTCTCCCTCCCCCCCCCGCCCTCTCCCTCCCCCCCGCCCTCTCCCTCCCCCCTGCCCTCTCCCTCCCCCTCCCTACCCCCTATCCCTCCCCCCCTCGCCCACTCCCTCCCCCCTCGCCCCCTCCCTCGCCCCTTCCCTCGCCCCCTCCCCCCTCCCTCCCCCCTCCCTCGCCCCCCCCGCCCTCTCCCTCCGCCCTCTCCCTCCCCCCCGCCCTCTCCCTCCCCCCCGCCCTCTCCCTCCCCCCCGCCCTCTCCCTCCCCCCCGCCCTCTCCCTCCCCCCCGCCCTCTCCCTCCCCCCCGCCCTCTCCCTCCGCCCGCCCACTCTCCCTCCCCCCCGCCCTCTCCCTCGCCCCTTCCCTCGCCCCCTCCCCCCTCCCTCCCCCCCTCCCTCCCCCCCTCCCTCCCGCCCCCCCCGCCCTCTCCCTCCTCCCCCCCGCCCTCTCCCTCC
Organism: Scyliorhinus torazame; assembly: GCF_047496885.1. Taxonomy (NCBI): domain Eukaryota; kingdom Metazoa; phylum Chordata; class Chondrichthyes; order Carcharhiniformes; family Scyliorhinidae; genus Scyliorhinus; species Scyliorhinus torazame. The sequence continues at coordinate 65,304 of NW_027308678.1, read as the reverse complement.
TCCCCCCCGCCCTCTCCCTCCCCCCCCCGCCCTCTCCCTCCCCCCCCGCCCTCTCCCTCCCCCCCGCCCTCTCCCTCCCCCCCGCCCTCTCCCTCCCCCCGCCCGCCCTCTCCCTCCCCCCGCCCGCCCTCTCCCTCCCCCCGCCCGCCCTCTCCCTCCCCCGCCCTCTCCCTCCCCCGCCCTCTCCCTCCCCCGCCCTCTCCCTCCCCCGCCCTCTCCCTCCCCCCCGCCCTCTCCCTCCCCCCCGCCCTCTCCCTCCCCCCGCCCTCTCCCTCCCCCCCGCCCTCTCCCTCCCCCCGCCCTCTCCCTCCCCCCCGCCCTCTCCCTCCCCCCCGCCCTCTCCCTCCCCCCCGCCCTCTCCCTCCCCCCCCGCCCTCTCCCTCCCCCCCGCCCTCTCCCTCCCCCCCGCCCTCTCCCTCCCCCCCGCCCTCTCCCCTCCCCCCCGGCCCTCTCCCTCCCCCCCGGCCCTCTCCCTCCCCCCCGCCTCTCCCTCCCCCCCCGCCCTCTCCCTCCCCCCGCCCTCTCCCTCCCCCCGCCCTCTCCCTCCCCCCCGCCCTCTCCCTCCCCCCCGCCCTCTCCCTCCCCCCCGCCCTCTCCCTCCCCCCCCGCCCTCTCCCCTCCCCCCCCGCCCTCTCCCTCCCCCCCCGCCCTCTCCCTCCCCCCCGCCCTCTCCCTCCCCCCCGCCCTCTCCCTCCCCCCCGCCCTCTCCCTCCCCCCCGCCCTCTCCCTCCCCCCCGCCCTCTCCCTCCCCCCCGCCCTCTCCCTCCCCCCCGCCCTCTCCCTCCCCCCGCCCTCTCCCTCCCCCCGCCCTCTCCCTCCCCCCCGCCCTCTCCCTCCCCCCCGCCCTCTCCCTCCCCCCCGCCCTCTCCCTCCCCCCCGCCCTCTCCCTCCCCCCCGCCCTCTCCCTCCCCCCGCCCTCTCCCTCCCCCCCGCCCTCTCCCTCCCCCCCCGCCCTCTCCCTCCCACCCGCCCTCTCCCTCCCCCCCCGCCCTCTCCCTCCCCCCCGCCCTCTCCCTCCCCCCGCCCTCTCCCTCCCCCCGCCCTCTCCCTCCCCCCCGCCTCTCCCTCCCCCGCCCTCTCCCTCCCCCCGCCCTCTCCCTCCCCCCGCCCTCTCCCTCCCCCCGCCCTCTCCCTCCCCCCGCCCTCTCCCTCCCCCCGCCCTCTCCTCCGCCCCGCCCTCTCCCTCCCCCCCGCCCTCTCCCTCCCCCCCGCCCTCTCCCTCCCCCCCCGCCCTCTCCCTCCCCCCCCGCCCTCTCCCTCCCCCCCGCCCTCTCCCTCCCCCCCGCCCTCTCCCTCCCCCCCGCCCTCTCCCTCCCCCCCGCCCTCTCCCTCCCCCCCCCGCCCTCTCCCTCTCCCTCCCCCCCCCGCCCTCTCCCTCCCCCCCCCGCCCTCTCCCTCCCCCCCCCGCCCTCTCCCTCCCCCCGCCCTCTCCCTCCCCCCCCGCCCTCTCCCTCCCCCCCGCCCTCTCCCTCCCCCCCGCCCTCTCCCTCCCCCCCCCGCCCTCTCCCTCCCCCCCTCGCCCTCTCCCTCCCCCCCTCGCCCTCTCCCTCCCCCCCTCGCCCTCTCCCTCCCCCCCTCGCCCTCTCCCTCCCCCCCTCGCCCTCTCCCTCCCCCCCTCGCCCTCTCCCTCCCCCCCCTCGCCCTCTCCCTCCCCCCCTCGCCCTCTCCCTCCCCCCCTCGCCCTCTTCCCTCCCCCCCTCGCCCTCTCCCTCCCCCCCTCGCCCTCTCCCTCCCCCCCTCGCCCTCTCCCTCCCCCCCTCGCCCTCTCCCTCCCCCCCTCGCCCTCTCCCTCCCCCCCTCGCCCTCTCCCTCCCCCCCTCGCCCTCTCCCTCCCCCCCTCGCCCTCTCCCTCCCCCCCTCGCCCTCTCCCTCCCCCCCTCGCCCTCCCCCCCCCCCCTCGCCCTCTCCCTCCCCCCCCTCGCCCTCTCCCTCCCCCCCTCTCGCCCTCTCCCTCCCCCCCCTCGCCCTCTCCCTCCCCCCCCTCTCCTCTCCCCCCCCCCCCCCCCCCCCCCCCAAAGGTTATTGCTTGGACCCACGTATCCTGTTCTGGACATGAGCCCCCAGGCCACCCCCATTTCATCCCTGCCAACAGTACCGATGCAAGTTGGAAGTACAGTCCATCATACGAGATGTCATTTCCCCCCTCCCCAGCCAGCCCTTCAACCCTGTCAGCCGACACTTTGATGGCGAAGTGGTCATCGATCCTCTCAGTGGTTTATGGGATCTTAACTTGTGTCCTCGTCTTGTGACTTAAGCACAGCGCACCAAATATACCATTTAATAAAAGAATTTGCACCTTACACAACGACTTCTAATTTCTCAGGGCTTCAGCAGTGGTTCACAACCAAGTGTGACTATACTGATGGGGTGGGTCTGGTGGGGGCAGGAGCAGAGTTAAGTGTCACTGATATGGATTTACAGAAGGCGTTTGCCAACTTAACAAAAAAAAGGATGTGAGTGGTCTGAATTGAAGGTAACCGACTGACTTGGATCGGGAATTGGTTAAGGGGACAGTGTGTATGGGTAATGGATACGTACTCAAATTGGCAGGGTGTAAACCAGTGGTCCGCCCTTGCCCCGCCGGGGATTAAATATTGTGACCTCCGCTCCTCCATAGTTACAAATGACTTGGATGAACGAATAACTGGTTGTGTATTATTTCTCAATGTGAGAGGACACCAAGCGAGGGCCCACATAGGGACGCACCTGCACACAATCCCAGTAAAATAAGTTTTCCAGAAGAGGGCCGGACACAGAACAGTGATGTTTCCTTTTGAGGAGAGGGCCAGACGTCTTCTCACTCCCGAGTCATGAGGACAGCACCCGTGAACCGGCTGTTCATTCGGTTCAACAGCTCCGGCTGCACCGGTGTTCATGTTTCATCACCACCCCACCCACCTTCATCTCACTCCATCTGTGCATCCTACTACTCCTCCCTTGTGTTTATATTCCCATGAAAGGAGTTGTGAACATCGCCTTGGCCTCTCCCAGTGGCAGTGAGTCCTGTGTTCCCATTGCTCTGTATAAGACCAGAAGATACCGGAGCAGAATTAGGCCATTAATCATGGCTGATATGTTTCACATCCCCATTTTCCTGCCTTCCTCCCCATAACCACTGATCCCCTTATTAATCAAGAACCTACCTATCTCTGCCTTAAAGACTTAGTTACTTGGCCTCCACAGCCTTCTGCGGCAAGGAGTTGCACAGATTCACCTCCCCCTGGTTCAAGAAATTCCTCCTGTTTTAAAGGATTGTCCCTTCAGCCTGAGGCTGTGCCCTCTGGTTCTAGTTTCTCCTACTAGTGGAAACATCCTTCCCATGTCCACTCTATCTAGGGGTCTCAGTATTCTGTAAGTTTCCAAACGATCCCCCTCATCCTTATGAACTCCTGAAGGAGCCCAGACCCAGGGTCCACAGGCCAGCAAGGTAGCTCAGTGGTTAGCACTATTGCTTTACAGCTGAAGGGTGCCGGGTTCGAATCCTGGCTTGGGTCACTGCGGAGTCTGCACATTCTTCCTGTGTCTGCATGGGTTTCCTCGGGGTGCTCTGATTTGCTCCCACAGTCCAAAGATGTTGGGTGGATTGACCATGCTAAATTGCCCTTGGTGTCCAAAAAGGTTGGGTGGGGTTGCTGGGTTTCAGGGATGGGGTGGAGGTGTAGGCTTGAGTGGGGTGCTCTTTCCAAGGGCCGATGGAGACTCGAATGGGCTGAATGACCGCCTTCTGCACCGTTGATTCTATGCTCTCATATGACAAGACCTTCATTTCAGGGATCATTCTTGTGAACCTCCTCTGAATCTTCTCCAAGGCCAGCACATCCTTCCTTAGATGAGGGGGCCCAAAAGTAGGATAAATATTTGAAAAGAAAATGTTTGCAGTGTTACAGAAAAGAGAGCGCGAGAACACTGGGACAGTTCTGCACAGGTACAATGAGTAGAATAGTGGGCTTACATATTGTAAGGATTCTGTCTTCTTCATGAGCGAGAGATCTCACAACTTATTTAAAACAATTTAACAAGGCGGCATGGTGGTTAGCACTGTTGCTTCACAGCGCCAGGGACCTGGGTTCGATTCCCGGCTTGGGTCACTGTGCGGAGTTTGCACGCTCTCCCCATGTCTGCGTGCGTTTACTCCGGATGCTCTGGTTTCCTCCCACAGTCCAAAGATGTGCAGGTTGGGTGGATTGGTCATGCTAAATTGTGGCCTCCTGCAATGTAAATTCTATGAAAACTGCTCACAATATTCCAAATGGGGTCTGACCAGAGCCTTACACAGCCTCAGATACATCCCTGCTCTTGTATTCTAGCCCTCTCGACATGAATGCTAACATTGCATTTGCCTTCCTAACTGCCGACTGAACCTGCACATTAACCGTAAGAGAATCTTGAACAAGGACTCCCAAGTCCCTTTGTGCTTCTGATTTCCTAAGCATCTCCCCATTTAGAAAATAGTCTATATCTAAATTCCTCCTTCCCAAGTGCATAACCTCACACTTTTCCACATTGTATTCCATCTGCCACTTCATTGCCCACTCTCCTAGCCTGTCCAAATCCTTCTGCAGCCCCCCTGCTTCCTCAATACTACCTGTCCCTCTACAGATCTTTGTATCATCTGCAAACTTAGCAACAGTGCCTTCAGTTCCTTCTTCCAGATCATTAACGTATGTTGTGAATAGTTGTCCCAATACTGACCCCTGAGGTACACCACTAGTCACCGGCTGCCATCCTGAAAAGGACCCCTTTCTCCCCACTCTCTTGCCATTCAGCCAATCCTCTATCCATGCCAGCACATTGTCCCTAACACCATGGCTCTTAACTTATTTAGCAGCCTCCTGTGCGGCACCTTGTTAACAGCCTTCTGGAAATCCAAATACATCACGTCCACTGATTCTCCTTTGTCTAACTTCTTTGTTACCTCCTCAAAGAATTCTAACAGATTTGTCTGGCGTGACCTCCCTTTGACGAAGCCATGCTGATTCAATCCTATTTTATCATGCACTTCTAAGTACTCTGCAATCTCATACTTCGGCGTGGTTGTGAGGGGGGGGGGCTACAGAGTTATACCTAGCGGTAGAACAACTTTGACAAGGTTCTTGAGGGCAGTGGCGGCTCTGCTATCGAGTCGGTTCCCTGCAGTGGGGACTATTGAATACGCGCGTGATCTGGGACTGCAGGTGATTTGGGGGGGGGTAGGGTATGACAGCTGAGGGGTTGGGGGTAGGGTGTGAAAGCTGAGGGGTTGGGGGTAGGGTGTGAAAGCTGAGGGGTTGGGGTGGGGTGTGAAAGCTGAGGGGTTGGGGTGGGGTGTGAAAGCTGAGGGGTTGGGGGAAAGGTGTGAAAGCTGAGGGGTTGGGGTAGGGTGTAACAGCTGAGGGGTTGGGGGTAGGATGTGAAAGCTTGAGGGGTTGGGGGTAGGATGTGAAAGCTGAGGGGTTGGGGGTAGGGTGTAACAGCTGAGGGGTTGGGGGTAGGATGTGAAAGCTGAGGGGTTGGGGGTAGGATGTGAAAGCTGAGGGGTTGGGGGTAGGGTGTAACAGCTGAGGGGTTGGGGTAGGATGTGAAAGCTGAGGGGTTGGGGGTAGGATGTGAAAGCTGAGGGGTTGGGGGCAGGGTGTGACAGCTCGGGTTGGGGGGTAGGGTGTGAAAGCTGAGGAGTTTGGGGGGGGTAGGGTGTGAAAGCTGAGGGGTTGGGGTAGGGTGTGAAAGCTGAGGGGTTGGGGGTAGGGTGTGAAAGCTGAGGGGTTGGGGGTAGGGTGTGAAAGCTGAGGGGTTGGGGGTAGGATGTGAAAGCTGAGGGGTTGGGGGCAGGGTGTGACAGCTCGGGTTGGGGGGTAGGGTGTGAAAGCTGAGTAGTTTGGGGGGGGTAGGGTGTGAAAGCTGAGGGGTTGGGGTAGGGTGTGAAAGCTGAGGGGTTGGGGGTAGGGTGTGAAAGCTGAGGGGTTGGGGTGGGGTGTGAAAGCTGAGGGGTTGGGGGTAGGGTGTGAAAGCTGAGGGGTTGGGGGTAGGATGTGAAAGCTGAGGGGTTGGGGGTAGGGCGTGAAAGCTGAGGGGTTGGGGGTAGGATGTGAAAGCTGAGGGGTTGGGGGCAGGGTGTGACAGCTCGGGTTGGGGGGTAGGGTGTGAAAGCTGAGGAGTTTGGGGGGGTAGGGTGTGAAAGCTGAGGGGTTGGGGTAGGGTGTGAAAGCTGAGGGGTTGGGGGTAGGGTGTGAAAGCTGAGGGGTTGGGGGTAGGGTGTGAAAGCTGAGGGGTTGGGGGTAGGGTGTGAAAGCTGAGGGGTTGGGGGTAGGGTGTGAAAGCTGAGGGGTTGGGGGTAGGATGTGAAAGCTGAGGGGTTGGGGGTAGGGTGTGACAGCTCGGGTTGGGGGGTAGGGTGTGACAGCTGAGGGGTTGGGGGTAGGATGTGAAAGCTGAGGGGTTGGGGGCAGGGTGTGACAGCTGAGGGGTTGGGGGTAGGATGTGAAAGCTGAGGGGTTGGGGGTAGGGTGTGAAAGCTGAGGGGTTGGGGGTAGGGTGTGAAAGCTGAGGGGTTGGGGGCAGGGTGTGACAGCTGAGGGGTTGGGGGTAGGATGTGAAAGCTGAGGGGTTGGGGGTAGGGTGTGACAGCTGAGGGGTTGGGGGCAGGGTGTGAAAGCTGAGGGGTTGGGGGTAGGGTGTGACAGCTCGGGTTGGGGGGTAGGGTGTGAAAGCTGAGGGGTTGGGGGTAGGATGTGAAAGCTGAGGGGTTGGGGGTAGGGTGTGAAAGCTGAGGGGTTGGGGGTAGGGTGTGACAGCTCGGGTTGGGGGGGTAGGGTGTGACAGCTGAGGGGTTGGGGGTAGGATGTGAAAGCTGAGGGGTTGGGGGCAAGGTGTGACAGCTGAGGAGTTGGGGTAGGGTGTGAAAGCTGAGGGGTTGGGGGCAGGGTGTGAAAGCTGAGGAGTTGGGGGTAGGATATGAAAGTTGAGGGGTTGGGGTAGGGTGTGAAAGCTGAGGGGTTGGGGGTAGGGTGTGAAAGCTGAGGGGTTGGGGGTAGGGTGTGATAGTTGAGGAGTTGGGGTAGGGTGTGAAAGCTGAGGGGTTGTGGGGGGGTAGGGTGTGATTGTGAAAGCTATGGGGTTGGGGTAGGGTGTGAAAGCTGAGGGGTTGGGGATAGGGTGTGAAAGCTGAGGAGTTTTGGGGGGGTAGGGTGTGAAAGCTGAGGGGTTGGGGATAGGGTGTGAAAGCTGAGGGGCTGGGGGTAGGGTGTGAAAGCTGAGGGGTTGGGGGTAGGGTGTGAAAGCTGAGGGGTTGGGGGTAGGGTGTGAAAGCTGAGGGGTTGGGGGTAGGGTGTGAAAGCTGAGGGGTTGGGGTTGGGTGTGAAAGCTGAGTTGGGGGGGGGGGGGAGGTAGGGTGTGAATGTGAAAGCTGAGGGGTTGGGGGGTAGGGTGGCCGGGGAGGCATTGGAAGTTAACATGACCGTCACTTGAGCAAAATGTTGATCTGTAGGTCGTTTCGGTTTCCTGACTTTCAACAATGGGGTACCTCCCCTTCCTTTCTCTTCCGGGGTGGTACAGTGGTTAGCACTGCTGCCCTACAGTTTCAGGGACCCGGGTTCAGTTCCCGCCTCGGGTGACTGCCTGTATAGAGTTTGTACTTTCTCTGTGTCTGCGTGGGTTTTTTCCGGGTGCTCCGGTTTCTTCCCACAGTCCAAAGATGTGCGTGTTAAGTTGATTGGCCGTGATAAATTGCCCCTTTGTGTCCTAGGATTAGGTTGGGTAATGAGGATATGATGGAGAGGTGGGCTTCGCTAAGGTGCTCTTTCAAGGGCCAGTGTGGACTTGATGGGCCGAATGGCCTCCTCCTGCACTGTAAATTCTATGATGTTAACCCATAGGCCAGGGTGCGCTCTCTCTTCACCTCTTCCCTCCCCCCACAATACCAAGCGAGTATCCCAAAGTGTTGTACAACCAGTGTACCCCATAACACGCGTACACACACACACAAACACTTGCCTGATTTAATGTAGGAAATCTGGGGGCAGGTTTTACATGCGGTAAGATCCCGTGAACAACACTGAGCAAATGACCAGATTGTCATCCATTTTGTTGGGGCAGGTACATATTGCCTTCCCCATTTGGAAATAGCAGCCGTGGGGAGATTTGAGCAGCCACCCCAGAATCATGGAAAGAACCGGGTCCGACAGACTGGCGCACCCGGCCCCAGCAACCTCTTGGTACTGACACCAGGGATTTTGATGCACCTCGCGATCTCTGGCCCCTTAGGAGGAGGGGGCTGGGGAGAAAGCGAGAAGTGGTGGGGCATGTGCCCACCACCTTCCAACTTTGAAGCGCGATTGCTGAACCGTGGCTGAGAGATCCGATAGACGGTTCACGTGGAAGGAAGTCCCGGCCGTCTCTTTGCCGGGTGTGCGGCAGTTGTCTGGTGAGCAGTAAATGCTGGCTGAGCACAGCGGAGCCCATGTCCCATGATCAAATTGTTTTAAAAAGCCAGAAGGGAATGCAGCACTTCGCCAGAACTGAAGTGGTGGAGGATCTTGGCCCCGAGACGTTAATTGCCATGTCCTTTGTCGGTTGCTGACTAACCTGCTCGTGTGTGTGTGTGTGCGTGCCCCCACCCCATCTTTCCTGAGGTTGCCTTTCCCAAAACACTACAAGCATTTAAATAAAGCCGGGTCCAAAGTAGGTTTGCACTGAGTGCTGAATTTGGTGCATTTGAGTGTGATAGTGAGAGTTTGGTGACCAAGGGAGTATAAGGCTTCATTTTTATCTAAAGTTTAGTCTTTCTTTTATTTAGTTAATTAACTTAAAAGTTGCTGTTTGGTTTAGAAGAAGGTGAATTTTCAATAAGCTTTAAACCGGCTTCTACTTGTAGGCACTTGCAGCTGGAGCTTGTTAATTAGTTAATTGGATTAGGCCAGGTTTTCAGAGGCTAGATTCACAGTATAAAAGTGATCCCCTACAGTGCAGACTTTGTTTGCACTGAGTGCTGAATTTGGTGCATTTGAGTGTGATAGTGAGAGTTTGGTGACCAAGGGAGTGCTGAATTTGGTGTATTTGAGTGTGATAGTGAGAGTTTGGTGACCAAGGGAGTTAGGTGAGGAGGGAGTAAGGCGCTCCTTTCATTTTGTTTCCGACATTTCCGCAAAGAGTGCGAAGAGAGCCAGGAGTTTACAGAAAGTGTAGCTGACTGGGAGCAGGGTCGGTGGGCGGAGATCTAGTTAGTCCACAGGGCAGCTATATTCTGTCAGGTAAGAGGGGATGGAGGCTAGGCCAGTTACATGCTCCTCCTGTAGGATGTGGGTGGTGAGGGATACCACCGGTGTCCCCGCTGACTATACCTGCGGGAAGTGCACCCAACTTCAGCTCCTCAAAGACCGTGTTAGGGAACTGGAGCTGAAGCTGGATGAACTTCGGATCATCCGGGAGGCAGAGGGGGTGATTGAGAAGAGTTACAAGGAGGTAACCACACCCAAGGTACAGGACAAGAATAGCTGGGTTACAGTCAGGGGGAAAAAAACAAACAGGCAGACAGTGCAGGGATCCCTCGTGGCCGTTCCCCTTCAAAACAAGTATACCGTTTTGGATGCTGTTGGGGGGGATGACCTACCGGGGGAAGGCCCTAGCGGCCAGGTCTCTGGCACTGAGTCTGGCTCTGGGGCTCAGAAGGGAAGGGGGGAGAATAGTAAAGCAATAGTTGTAGGAGATTCAATGGTTAGGGGAATAGATAGGAGATTCTGTGGTCGCGAGCGAGACTCCCGGAAGGTATGTTGCCTCCCGGGTGCCAGGGCCAGGGATGTCTCGGATCGTGTCTTCAGGATCCTTAAGGGGGAGGGTGAGCAGCCAGAAGTCGTGGTGCACATTGGTACCAACGACATAGGTAGGAAAAGGGGTGTGGAGGTAATAAACAAGTTTAGGGAGTTAGGCTGGAAGTTAAAAGCCAGGACAGACAGAGTTGTCATCTCTGGTTTGTTGCCGGTGCCACGTGATAGCGAGGCTAGGAATAGGGAGAGAGTGCAGTTGAACACGTGGCTGCAGGAATGGTGTAGGAGGGAGGGCTTCAGGTATTTGGATAATTGGAGCGCATTCTGGGGAAGGTGGGACCTGTACAAGCAGGACGGGTTGCATCTGAACCAGAGGGGCACCAATATCCTGGGAGGGAGGTTTTCTAGTACTCTTCGGGAGGGTTTAAACTAATTTGGCAGGGGAATGGGAACCGGATTTGTAGTCCAGCAACTAAGGTAGCCGATATTCAGGACGCCAAAGCGTGTAATGAGGCAGTGGGGAAGGGAACACTGACAAAGGAGAGTACTTGCAGGCACGGAGAGGGGTTGAAGTGTGTATACTTCAACGCAAGAAGCATCAGGAATAAGGTGGGTGAACTTAAGGCATGGATCGGTACTTGGGACTACGATGTGGTGGCCATCACGGAAACTTGGATAGAAGAGGGGCAGAAATGGTTGTTGGAGGTCCCTGGTTATAGATGTTTCAATAAGATTAGGGAGGGTGGTAAAAGAGGTGGGGGGGTGGCATTATTAATTAGAGATAGTATAACAGCTGCAGAAAGGCAGTTCGAGGAGTATCAGCCTACTGAGGTAGTATGGGTTGAAGTCAGAAATAGGAAAGGAGCAGTCACCTTGTTAGGAGTTTTCTATAGGCCCCCCAATAGTAGCAGAGATGTGGAGGAACAGATTGGGAAACAGATTTTGGAAAGGTGCAGAAGTCATAGGGTAGTAGTCATGGGCGACTTTAACTTCCCAAATATTGAGTGGAAACTCTTTAGATCAAATAGTTTGGATGGGGTGGTGTTTGTGCAGTGTGTCCAGGAAGCTTTTCTAACGCAGTATGTAGATTGTCCGACCAGAGGAGGGGCAATATTGGATTTAGTACTGGGTAATGAGCCAGGGCAAGTGATAGATTTGTTAGTGGGGGAGCATTTTGGAGATAGTGACCACAATTCTGTGACTTTCACTTTAGTAATGGAGAGGGATAGGTACGTGCAACAGGGCAAGGTTTACAATTGGGGGAAGGGTAAATACGATGTTGTCAGACAAGAATTGAAGTGCATAAGTTGGGAACATAGGCTGGCAGGGAAGGACACAAATGAAATGTGGAACTTGTTCAAGGAACAGGTGCTACGTGTCCTTGATATGTATGTCCCTGTCAGGCAGGGAAGAGATGGTCGAGTGAGGGAACCATGGTTGACAAGAGAGGTTGAATGTCTTGTTAAGAGGAAAAAGGTGACTTATGTAAGGCTGAGGAAACAAGGTTCAGACAGGGCATTGGAGGGATACAAGATAGCCAGGAGGGAACTGAAGAAAGGGATTAGGAGAGCTAAGAGAGGGCATGAACAATCTTTGGCGGGTAGGATCAAGGAAAACCCCAAGGCCTTTTACACATATGTGAGAAATATGAGAATGACTAGAGCGAGGGTAGGTCCGATCAAGGACAGTAGCGGGAGATTGTGTATTGAGTCTGAAGAGATAGGAGAGGTCTTGAACGAGTACTTTTCTTCTGTATTTACAAATGAGAGGGGCGATATTGTTGGAGAGGACAGTGTGAAACAGATTGGTAAGCTCGAGGAAATACTTGTTAGGAAGGAAGATGTGTTGGGCATTTTGAAAAACTTGAGGATAGACAAGTCCCCCGGGCCTGACGGGATATATCCAAGGATTCTATGGGAAGCAAGAGATGAAATTGCAGAGCCGTTGGCAATGATCTTTTCGTCCTCACTGTCAACAGGGGTGGTACCAGGGGATTGGAGAGTGGCGAATGTCGTGCCCCTGTTCAAAAAAGGGACTAGGGATAACCCTGGGAATTACAGGCCAGTTAGTCTTACTTCGGTGGTAGGCAAAGTAATGGAAAGGGTACTGAAGGATAGGATTTCTGAGCATCTGGAAAGACACTGCTTGATTAGGGATAGTCAGCACGGATTTGTGAGGGGTAGGTCTTGCCTTACAAATCTTATTGAATTCTTTGAGGAGGTGACCAAGCATGTGGATGAAGGTAAAGCAGTGGATGTAGTGTACATGGATTTTAGTAAGGCATTTGATAAAGTTCCCCATGGTAGGCTTATGCAGAAAGTAAGGAGGCATGGGATAGTGGGAAATTTGGCCAGTTGGATAACGAACTGGCTAACCGATAGAAGTCAGAGAGTGGTGGTGGATGGCAAATATTCAGCCTGGATCCCAGTTACCAGTGGCGTACCGCAGGGATCAGTTCTGGGTCCTCTGCTGTTTGTGATTTTCATTAATGACTTGGATGAGGGAGTTGAAGGGTGGGTCAGTAAATTTGCAGATGATACGAAGATTGGTGGAGTTGTGGATAGTAAGGAGGGCTGTTGTCGGCTGCAAAGAGACATAGATAGGATGCAGAGCTGGGCTGAGAAGTGGCAGATGGAGTTTAACCCTGAAAAGTGTGAGGTTGTCCATTTTGGAAGGACAAATATGAATGCGGAATACAGGGTTAACGGTAGAGTTCTTGGCAATGTGGAGGAGCAGAGAGATCTTGGGGTCTATGTTCATACATCTTTGAAAGTTGCCACTCAAGTGGATAGAGCTGTGAAGAAGGCCTATGGTGTGCTCGCGTTCATTAACAGAGGGATTGAATTTAAGAGCCGTGAGGTGATGATGCAGCTGTACAAAACTTTGGTAAGGCCACATTTGGAGTACTGTGTACAGTTCTGGTCGCCTCATTTTAGGAAGGATGTGGAAGCTTTGGAAAAGGTGCAAAGAAGATTTACCAGGATGTTGCCTGGAATGGAGAGTAGGTCTTACGAGGAAAGGTTGAGGGTGCTAGGCCTTTTCTCATTAGAACGGAGAAGGATGAGGGGCGACTTGATAGAGGTTTATAAGATGATCAGGGGAATAGATAGAGTAGACAGAGACTTTTTCCCCGGGTGGAACAAACCATTACAAGGGGACATAAATTTAAGGTGAAAGGTGGAAGATATAGGAGGGATATCAGAGGTAGGTTCTTTACCCAGAGAGTAGTGGGGGCATGGAATGCACTGCCTGTGGAAGTAGTTGAGTCGTAAACATTAGGGACCTTCAAGCAGCTATTGGATAGGTACATGGATTACGGTTAAATGATATAGTGTAGATTTATTTGTTCTCAAGGGCAGCACGGTAGCATTGTGGATAGCACAATTGCTTCACAGCTCCAGGGTCCCAGGTTCGATTCCGGCTTGGGTCACTGACTGTGCGGAGTCTGCACGTCCTCCCCGTGTCTGCGTGGGTTTCCTCCGGGTGCTCCGGTTTCCTCCCACAATCCAAAGATGTGCGGGTTAGGTGAATTGGCCAATGATAAATTGCCCTTAATGTCCAAATTGCCCTTGGTGTTGGGTGAAGGTGTTGAGTTTGGGTAGGGTGCTCTTTCCAAGAGCCGGTGCAGACTCAAAGGGCCGAATGGCCTCCTTCTGCACTGTAAATTCAATGATAATCTATGATTAATCTAGGACAAAGGTTCGGCACAACATCGTGGGCCGAAGGGCCTGTTCTGTGCTGTATTTTCTATGTTCTATGTTCTAGGTGTCTGCTTTTGGCCCCCTCAGATGTGGCAAGCCTGGCAGTGCTACCTGTTCTGTGGGCTCTGGAGGTGCTGCCCCCTCTCAGGCTTGATTGCACCTCACTGGAGACTGGTTATCACCTTTACAGAACCTTGTGTATAATCCATTTCGAGGGCCTGACTATATTCAAAGAGAAAAGCAAGGAACATGACTTGAGGGTATAAAATATTGCTTGAGGGCCAGAAGGGATTAAGCAGGGACCCAATTGAGGGCATGAAATATTACAAGGGTGAGAAGAAGTTGAGGAAGGACTCCAGGGTATAAAATATTACGTTGGACAGGGAAGGGGTTAAGGAGGTTCCCAATCGAGGGGATAAAATATTAACTGGGACAGAGGGGGTTAAGGAGGGTCCCGATCGAGGGTATAAAATATTAACTTGGACCGAGAGGGGGTTAAGGAGGGTCCCGATCGAGGGTATAAAATATTAACTGGGGCAAAGAGGGGGTTAAGGTCGGGTCCAGATCGAGGGTATAAAATATTAACTGGGACAGAGAGGGGGTTGAGGAGGGTCCCGATCGAGGGTATAAAATATTAACTGGGACAGAGAGGGGGTTAAGGAGGGTCCCGATCGAGGGTATAAAATATCAACTGGGACAGAGAGGGGGTGAAGGAAGATCCCGATCGAGGATATAAAATATTAACTGGGGCAAAGAGGGGGTTAAGGTCGGGTCCAGATCGAGGGTATAAAATATTAACTGGGACAGAGAGGGGGTTGAGGAGGGTCCCGATCGAGGGTATAAAATATTAACTGGGACAGAGAGGGGGTTAAGGAGGGTCCCGATCGAGGGTATAAAATATCAACTGGGACAGAGAGGGGGTGAAGGAAGATCCCGATCGAGGATATAAAATATTAACTGGGACAGAGAGGGGGTTAAGGAGTGTCCCGATCGAGGATATAAAATATTAACTGGGACAGAGAGGGGGTTAAGGAGGGTCCCGATCGAGGGTATAAAATATCAACTGGGACAGAGAGGGGGTGAAGGAAGATCCCGATCGAGGATATAAAATATTAACTGGGACAGAGACGGGGTTAAGGAGGGTCCCGATCGAGGGTATAAAATATTAACTGGGACAGAGAGGGGGTTAAGGAGGGTCCCGATCGAGGGTATAATATAAATGGGGAGGGAGGGGGGGCACTATTGAGAAGTGTCCCGATTGAGGTTAAAACATTAAATGGGACAGTTAGGGTTAGGACTGCACTGTCTGAAGGGGACAGGACACAGTTGGGAAAGAAGTGGGCAGGCAGTGAGGAACTGGGATATTGAGCTACCAGGGAATATGCAAAGAAGTTAATAATCTTTACTGTCACGAGTGGGCTGACATTAACGCTGCAATGAAGTTACTGTGAAAATCCCCCAGTCGCCACATTCCGGAGCCTGTCCGGGTCACAGAGGGAGAATTCAGAATGTCCAATTCACCCAACAGCACGTCTTTCGGGACTTGTGGGAGGAAACTGGTGCACCCGGAGGAAACCCACGCAGACACGGGGAGAACGTGCAGACTCTGCACAGACAGTGACCCAAGCCGGGAATCGAACCTGGCGCTCTGAAGCAACAGTGCAAACTACTGTGCTACCGTGCTGCCCACGGTTGCGCAATACTTTAATCACAATTAACTTGGACACTGGGGCAAGCGTCCACGTGTGCCCAGGATGAAGTTTGGTGTGAGCAGCGGCGCAATAGCGCCAGCAATGACTTGCCGTTAGTGCTGGGGCTTGACGTGAGAAGAAGAGTAGAAAAATAAAATAGCCAGTGTTCGGATTGACGGCCGAGCCATAAACTCAGGCAGGAGCAGATGTGTTCAAGTGGAGACATGAGGCGGGAAAGGAAAGATATTCCGATGGGTTGCGATTTAGGTCGCGTGGGTGAGGGGGCTGGTGTAGAGTGAAGACCGTCGCTGATCATTGGGACCCAATGGCATGTTATTGCGCTTCAACGTTGAGGGATATTAAATGGATATCATATCGAGAGGAATGGAGTATATAGACACGGGTTATCCTGCAGCTCTCCAGGACCTGGTTAGACGCCACTTGGAGACTGGGCAGTTCTGGGCATCACATCTGAGGAAAGATATATTGACCTTGGAGGGAGCGCAATGTAGATTTACGTTACGAGGAGAGATTACACAAATTAGAACTTTTGTTGCCAGGATTTAAAAGGTTGCGGGGTGATCTGATCAAAGTATTCAAGATACTGACAGGGTAGATAAAGATAAACTATTTCCACTGGTTGGAGATTCTAAAACCAGGGGCATAGTCTAAAAATTAGGGCCAGACAGTTTAGGGGAGAAGTTAGGAAGAACTTTTTATTTCAAAGAGCGGGAGAAGTTTAGAACTCTCTCCCACAAACAGCAGTTGATATTAGATCAGTTGTTGATTTTAAATCTGAGATGCATAGATTTTTGTTGAGCAAAGATATTGAAGGCTATGAACCAAAGGCAGGTGCATGGGGTTAGGTCACAGATCAGCCATGATCTCATTGAATGGTGGGACAGGCTCGAGGGGCTGAATGGCCGACTCCTGTTCTTATGTTTCTAAATGTGATGGAGGGGTTGACGGCTGCATTTAGGAACAGCCCAGCGATATGGGAGAAGGGGAGAATTCTTTAAATGAAGCTTATCCGTTGCAAATGTCACTGAGCTCAGAATGCACAGCCAGCAGTGGAGGGGGTTGGAGGTTTGGTTTTGAAGGCAGCTCGCAGAATGAAGGGAAAGGCACAGGTAGCAGCGTGGTCTTCCCCAACTCTGTGGGGTTGGAATATGTGGGAGGGAGCGGCGTCTAACTGGACGGTGCAACATAACTCCAGCTGTCTCTTGAATAGCAAGTAGCATTTGTGTGGTGCCCCGACGCCCTTTCCACAGCAGCGATTGCCAAACTCAATTTGACACCGGGCCACGTGAGAAGTGATTAGGGCAAGTGTCTCGAGAGCTTGGGTCAAAGAGCAAGCTCCTGAGGATCATCCTAAAGGAGGAGAAGGGGTTTGGGGAAAAACCCCAGAGCTTCGTGGAGGAGTGTCCAGGCAGCTGTCGGTACGGCTGCCACACTGCTGTTCTCAGCGCTCAGTAACTGGTCCTTTCACACTGTGCTGTAACACACACCGCTCAGTAACTGGTCCTTTCACACTGTGCTGTCTCACTCAGCGCTCAGTAACTGGTCCTTTCACACTGTGCTGTCACACAGCGCTCAGTAACTGGTCCATTCACACTGTGCTGTCACACACAGCGCTTAGTAACTGGTCCTTTCACACTGTGCTGTCACACACAGCGCTCAGTAACTGGTCCTTTCA
Organism: Scyliorhinus torazame; assembly: GCF_047496885.1. Lineage (NCBI taxonomy): Eukaryota > Metazoa > Chordata > Chondrichthyes > Carcharhiniformes > Scyliorhinidae > Scyliorhinus > Scyliorhinus torazame. Next base: position 48,479 of record NW_027308678.1, on the reverse strand, counting down.
CACTGTGCTGTCTCACACAGCGCTCAGTAACTGGTCCTTTCACACTGTGCTGTCACACACAGCGCTCAGTAACTGGTCCTTTCACACTGTGCTGTCTCACACAGCGCTTAGTAACTGGTCCTTTCACACTGTGCTGTCACACACAGCGCTCAGTAACTGGTCCTTTCACACTGCTGTCTCACACAGCGCTCAGTAACTGGTCCTTTCACACTGTGCTGTCACACACAGCGCTCAGTAACTGGTCCTTTCACACTGCTGTCTCACACAGCGCTCAGTAACTGGTCCTTTCACACTGTGCTGTCACACACAGCGCTTAGTAACTGGTCCTTTCACACTGTGCTGTCACACACAGCGCTCAGTAACTGGTCCTTTCACACTGCTGTCTCACACAGCGCTCAGTAACTGGTCCTTTCACACTGCTGTCACACACAGCGCTTAGTAACTGGTCCTTTCACACTGTGCTGTCACACAGCGCTCAGTAACTGGTCCTTTCACACTGTGCTGTCACACAGCGCTCAGTAACTGGTCCTTTCACACTGTGCTGTAACAGACATCGCTCAGTAACTGGTCCTTTCACACTGTGCTGTCACACAGCGCTCAGTAACTGGTCCTTTCACACTGCTGTCTCACACAGCGCTCAGTAACTGGTCCTTTCACACTGCTGTCTCACACAGCGCTCAGTAACTGGTCCTTTCACACTGTGCTGTCTCACACAGCGCTCAGTAACTGGTCCTTTCACACTGTGCTGTCACACAGCGCTCAGTAACTGGTCCTTTCACACTGCTGTCTCACACAGCGCTCAGTAACTGGTCCTTTCACACTGTGCTGTCACACAGCGCTCAGTAACTGGTCCTTTCACACTGTGCTGTAACACACACCGCTCAGTAACTGGTCCTTTCACACTGTGCTGTCTCACACAGTGCTCAGTAACTGGTCCTTTCACTCTGTGCTGTCTCACACAGCGCTCAGTAACTGGTCCTTTCACACTGTGCTGTCTCACACAGCGCTCAGTAACTGGTCCTTTCACACTGTGCTGTCTCACACAGCGCTCAGTAACTGGTCCTTTCACACTGTGCTGTCTCACACAGCGCTCAGTAACTGGTCCTTTCACACTGTGCTGTCACACACAGCGCTCAGTAACTGGTCCTTTCACACTGTGCTGTCACACAGCGCTCAGTAACTGGTCCTTTCACACTGTGCTGTAACACACAGCGCTCAGTAACTGGTCCTTTCACACTGTACTGTCTCACACAGCGCTCAGTAACTGGTCCTTTCACACTGCTGTCTCACACAGCGCTCAGTAACTGGTCCTTTCACACGGTGCTGTCTCACACAGCGCTCAGTAACTGGTCCTTTCACACTGTGCTGTCTCACACTGCGCTCAGTAACTGGTCCTTTCACACTGTGCTGTCACAAAGCGCTTAGTAACTGGTCCTTTCACACTGCTGTCTCACACAGCGCTCAGTAACTGGTCCTTTCACACTGTGCTGTCTCACACTGGGCTCAGTAACTGGTCCTTTCACACTGTGCTGTCACACAGCGCTTAGTAACTGGTCCTTTCACACTGTGCTGCCTCACACAGCGCTCAGTAACTGGTCCTTTCACACTGTGCTGTCTCACACAGCGCTCAGTAACAGGTCCTTTCACACTGTGCTGTCTCACAGCGCTCAGTAACTCGTCCTTTCACACTGTGCTGTCACACACAGCACTCAGTAACTCGTCCTTTCACACTGTGCTGTCTCACAGCGCTGAGTAACTGGTCCTTTCACACTGTGCTGTAACACACAGCGCTCAGTAACTGGACCTTTCACACTGTGCTGTCTCACAGCGCTCAGTAACTGGTCCTTTCACACTGTGCTGTCACACAGCGCTCAGTAACTGGTCCTTTCACACTGTGCTGTCACTCAGCGCTCAGTAACTGGTCCTTTCACACTCTGCTGTCTCACACAGCGCTCAGTAACTGGTCCTTTCACACTGTGCTGTCATGCACAGCGCTCAGTAACTGGTCCTTTCACACTGTGCTGTCACACACAGCGCTCAGTAACTGGTCCTTTCACACTGTGCTGTAGCACACAGCGCTCAGTAACTGGTCCTTTCACACTGTGCTGTCTCACACAGCGCTCAGTAACTGGTCCTTTCACACTGTGCTGTAACACACAGCGCTCAGTAACTGGTCCTTTAACACTGTGGTGTCACACACAGCGCTCAGTAACTGGTCCTTTCACACTGTGCTGTCACACACAGCGCTCAGTAACTGGTCCTTTCACACTGTGCTGTCTCACACAGCGCTCAGTAACTGGTCCTTTCACACTGCTGTCTCACACAGCGCTCAGTAACTGGTCCTTTCACACTGTGCTGTCACACAGCGCTCAGTAACTGGTCCTTTCACACTGTGCTGTCACACACAGTGCTCAGTAACTGGTCCTTTCACATTGTGCTGTCTCACACAGCGCACAGTAATTAGTCCTTTCACACTGTGCTGTCTCACACAGCGCTCAGTAACTGGTCCTTTCACACTGTGCTGTCACACACAGCGCTCAGTAACTGGTCCTTTCACACTGTGCTGTCTCACACAGCGCTTAATAACTGGTCCTTTCACACTGTGCTGTCACACACAGCGCTCAGAAACTGGTCCTTTCACACTGTGCTGTCTGACAGCGCTCAGTAACTGGTCCTTTCACTCTCTGCTGTATCACACAGCGCTCAGTAACTGGTCCTTTCACACTGTGCTGTCACACACAGCGCTCGGTAACTGGTCCTTTCACACTGTGCTGTCTCACACAGCGCTCAGTAACTGGTCCTTCACACTATGCTGTCTCACACAGCGCTCCGTAACTGGTCCTTTCACACTGTGCTGTCACACACAGCGCTCAGTAACTGGTCCTTTCACTCTCTGCTGTCTCACACAGCGCTCAGTAACTGGTCCTTTCACACTGTGCTGTCACACACAGCGCTCGGTAACTGGTCCTTTCACACTGTGCTGTCTCACACAGCGCTCAGTAACTGGTCCTTTCACACTGTGCTGTCTCACACAGCGCTCAGTAACTTGTCCTTTCACACTGTGCTGTCTCACACAGCGCTTAGTAACTGGTCCTTTCACACTGCTGTCTCACACAGCGCTCAGTAACTTGTCCTTTCACACTGTGCTGTCTCACACAGCGCTTAGTAACTGGTCCTTTCACACTGTGCTGTCTCACACAGCGCTCAGTAACTGGTCCTTTCACACTGTGCTGTCACTCAGCGCTCAGTAACTGGTCCTTTCACACTGTGCTGTCTCACACAGCGCTCCGTAACTGGTCCTTTCACACTGTGCTGTCTCACACAGCGCTCAGTAACTGGTCCTTTCACACTGCTGTCTCACACCGCGCTCAGTAACTGATCCTTTCACACTGTGCTGTCTCACATAGCGCTCAGTAACTGGTCCTTTCACACTGTGCTGTCTCACACTGCGCTCAGTAACTGGTCCTTTCACACTGTGCTGTCACACAGCGCTTAGTAACTGGTCCTTTCACACTGTGCTGTCTCACACAGCGCTCAGTAACTGGTCCTTTCACACTGTGCTGTCTCACACTGCGCTCAGTAACTGGTCCTTTCACACTGCTGTCTCACACAGCGCTCAGTAACTGGTCCTTTCACACTGTGCTGTCTCACACTGGGCTCAGTAACTGGTCCTTTCACACTGTGCTGTCACACAGCGCTTAGTAACTGGTCCTTTCACACTGCTGCCTCACACAGCGCTCAGTAACTGGTCCTTTCACACTGTGCTGTCTCACACAGCGCTCAGTAACTGGTCCTTTCACACTGTGCTGTCTCACAGCGCTCAGTAACTCGTCCTTTCACACTGTGCTGTCACACACAGCACTCAGTAACTCGTCCTTTCACACTGTGCTGTCACTCAGCGCTCAGTAACTGGTCCTTTCACACTGTGCTGTCTCACAGCGCTGAGTAACTGGTCCTTTCACACTGTGCTGTAACACACAGCGCTCAGTAACTGGACCTTTCACACTGTGCTGTCTCACAGCGCTCAGTAACTGGTCCTTTCACACTGTGCTGTCACACACAGCGCTCAGTAACTGGTCCTTTCACACTGTGCTGTCACTCAGCGCTCAGTAACTGGTCCTTTCACACTCTGCTGTCTCACACAGCGCTCAGTAACTGGTCCTTTCACACTGTGCTGTCACTCAGCGCTCAGTAACTGGTCCTTTCACACTGTGCTGTCACACACAGCGCTCAGTAACTGGTCCTTTCACACTGTGCTGTCACTCAGCGCTCAGTAACTGGTCCTTTCACACTCTGCTGTCTCACACAGCGCTCAGTAACTGGTCCTTTCACACTGTGCTGTCTCACACAGCGCTCAGTAACTGGTCCTTTCACACTCTGCTGTCTCACACAGCGCTCAGTAACTGGTCCTTTCACACTGTGCTGTCACACACAGCGCTCAGTAACTGGTCCTTTCACACTGTGCTGTAGCACACAGCGCTCAGTAACTGGTCCTTTCACACTGTGCTGTCAGACAGCGCTCAGTAACTGGTCCTTTCACACTGCTGTCACACACAGCGCTCAGTAACTGGTCCTTTCACACTGTGCTGTCACACAGCGCTCAGTAACTGGTCCTTTCACACTGTGCTGTCACTCAGCGCTCAGTAACTGGTCCTTTCACACTCTGCTGTCTCACACAGCTCTCAGTAACTGGTCCTTTCACACTGTGCTGTCACACAGCGCTCAGTAACTGGTTCTTTCACACTGTGCTGTCACTCAGCGCTCAGTAACTGGTCCTTTCACACTCTGCTGTCTCACACAGCGTTCAGTAACTGGTCCTTTCACACTGTGCTGTAGCACACAGCGCTCAGTAACTGGTCCTTTCACACTGTGCTGTAGCACACAGCGCTCAGTAACTGGTCCTTTCACACTGTGCTGTCAGACAGCGCTTAGTAACTGGTCCTTTCACACTGTGCTGTCTCACACAGCGCTCAGTAACTGGTCCTTTCACACTGTGCTGTCACACACAGCGCTCAGTAACTGGTCCTTTCACACTGCTGTCTCACACAGCGCTCAGTAACTGGTCCTTTCACACTGTGCTGTCTCACACAGCGCTCAGTAACTTGTCCTTTCACACTGTGCTGTCTCACACAGCGCTTAGTAACTGGTCCTTTCACACTGCTGTCTCACACAGCGCTCAGTAACTTGTCCTTTCACACTGTGCTGTCTCACACAGCGCTCAGTAACTGGTCCTTTCACACTGTGCTGTTACACACAGCGCTCAGTAACTGGTCCTTTCACACTGCTGTCTCACACAGCGCTCAGTAACTGGTCCTTTCACACTGTGCTGTCTCACACAGCGCTCAGTAACTTGTCCTTTCACACTGTGCTGTCTCACACAGCGCTCAGTAACTTGTCCTTTCACACTGTGCTGTCTCACACAGCGCTTAGTAACTGGTCCTTTCACACTGTGCTGTTACACACAGCGCTCCGTAACTGGTCCTTTCACACTGTGCTGTCACACACAGTGCTCAGTAACTGGTCCTTTCACACTGCTGTCTCACACAGCGCTCAGTAACTGGTCCTTTCACACTGTGCTGTCTCACACAGCGCTCAGTAACTTGTCCTTTCACACTGTGCTGTCTCACACAGCGCTGCGTAACTGGTCCTTTCACACTGTGCTGTCTCACACAGCGCTCAGTAACTGGTCCTTTCACACTGTGCTGTCACTCAGCGCTCAGTAACTGGTCCTTTCACACTCTGCTGTCTCACACAGCGCTCAGTAACTGGTCCTTTCACACTGTGCTGTCACTCAGCGCTCAGTAACTGGTCCTTTCACACTGTGCTGTCACACACAGCGCTCAGTAACTGGTCCTTTCACACTGTGCTGTCACTCAGCGCTCAGTAACTGGTCCTTTCACACTCTGCTGTCTCACACAGCGCTCAGTAACTGGTCCTTTCACACTGTGCTGTCTCACACAGCGCTCAGTAACTGGTCCTTTCACACTCTGCTGTCTCACACAGCGCTCAGTAACTGGTCCTTTCACACTGTGCTGTCACACACAGCGCTCAGTAACTGGTCCTTTCACACTGTGCTGTAGCACACAGCGCTCAGTAACTGGTCCTTTCACACTGTGCTGTCAGACAGCGCTCAGTAACTGGTCCTTTCACACTGCTGTCACACACAGCGCTCAGTAACTGGTCCTTTCACACTGTGCTGTCACACAGCGCTCAGTAACTGGTCCTTTCACACTGTGCTGTCACTCAGCGCTCAGTAACTGGTCCTTTCACACTCTGCTGTCTCACACAGCTCTCAGTAACTGGTCCTTTCACACTGTGCTGTCACACAGCGCTCAGTAACTGGTTCTTTCACACTGTGCTGTCACTCAGCGCTCAGTAACTGGTCCTTTCACACTCTGCTGTCTCACACAGCGTTCAGTAACTGGTCCTTTCACACTGTGCTGTAGCACACAGCGCTCAGTAACTGGTCCTTTCACACTGTGCTGTAGCACACAGCGCTCAGTAACTGGTCCTTTCACACTGTGCTGTCAGACAGCGCTTAGTAACTGGTCCTTTCACACTGTGCTGTCTCACACAGCGCTCAGTAACTGGTCCTTTCACACTATGCTGTCTCACACAGCGCTCCGTAACTGGTCCTTTCACACTGTGCTGTCACACACAGCGCTCAGTAACTGGTCCTTTCACTCTCTGCTGTCTCACACAGCGCTCAGTAACTGGTCCTTTCACACTGTGCTGTCACACACAGCGCTCGGTAACTGGTCCTTTCACACTGTGCTGTCACACACAGCGCTCAGTAACTGGTCCTTTCACTCTCTGCTGTCTCACACAGCGCTCAGTAACTGGTCCTTTCACACTGTGCTGTCACACACAGCGCTCAGTAACTGGTCCTTTCACTCTCTGCTGTCTCACACAGCGCTCAGTAACTGGTCCTTTCACACTGTGCTGTCACACACAGCGCTCCGTAACTGGTCCTTTCACACTGTGCTGTCACACACAGCGCTCAGTAACTGGTCCTTTCACTCTCTGCTGTCTCACACAGCGCTCAGTAACTGGTCCTTTCACACTGTGCTGTCACACACAGCGCTCAGTAACTGGTCCTTTCACACTGCTGTCTCACACAGCGCTCAGTAACTGGTCCTTTCACACTGTGCTGTCTCACACAGCGCTCAGTAACTTGTCCTTTCACACTGTGCTGTCTCACACAGCGCTTAGTAACTGGTCCTTTCACACTGCTGTCTCACACAGCGCTCAGTAACTTGTCCTTTCACACTGTGCTGTCTCACACAGCGCTCAGTAACTGGTCCTTTCACACTGTGCTGTTACACACAGCGCTCAGTAACTGGTCCTTTCACACTGCTGTCTCACACAGCGCTCAGTAACTGGTCCTTTCACACTGTGCTGTCTCACACAGCGCTCAGTAACTTGTCCTTTCACACTGTGCTGTCTCACACAGCGCTCAGTAACTTGTCCTTTCACACTGTGCTGTCTCACACAGCGCTTAGTAACTGGTCCTTTCACACTGTGCTGTTACACACAGCGCTCCGTAACTGGTCCTTTCACACTGTGCTGTCACACACAGTGCTCAGTAACTGGTCCTTTCACACTGCTGTCTCACACAGCGCTCAGTAACTGGTCCTTTCACACTGTGCTGTCTCACACAGCGCTCAGTAACTTGTCCTTTCACACTGTGCTGTCTCACACAGCGCTCCGTAACTGGTCCTTTCACACTCTGCTGTCTCACACAGCGCTCAGTAACTTGTTGTTTCACACTGTGCTGTCTCACACAGCGCTTAGTAACTGGTCCTTTCACACTGTGCTGTCACTCAGCGCTCAGTAACTGGTCCTTTCACACTGTGCTGTCTCACACAGCGCTCAGTAACTGGTCCTTTCACACTGTGCTGTCTCACACAGCGCTCCGTAACTGGTCCTTTCACACTGTGCTGTAACACACAGCGCTCAGTAACTGGTCCTTTCACACTGTGCTGTCACACACAGCGCTCCGTGACTGGTCCTTTCACACTCTGCTGTCGCACGCTGCGCTCAGTAACTGGTTATTTCACACTGTGCTGTCTCACAGCGCTCAGTAACTGGTCCTTTCACACTGTGCTGTCACACAGTGCTCAGTAACTGGTCCTTTCACACTGTGCTGTCTCACACAGCGCTCAGTAACTGGTCGTTTCACACTGCTGTCTCACACAGCGCTCAGTAACTGGTCCTTTCACACTGCTGTCTCACACAGCGCTCAGTAACTGGTCCTTTCACACTGTGCTGTCTCACACTGCGCTCAGTAACTGGTCCTTTCACACTGTGCTGTCACACAGCGCTTAGTAACTGGTCCTTTCACACTGTGCTGTCTCACACAGCGCTCAGTAACCGGTCCTTTCACACTGTGCTGTAACACAGCGCTCAGTAACTGGTCCTTTCACACTGCTGTCACACACAGCGATCAGTAACTGGTCCTTTCACACTGCTGTCTCACACAGCGCTCAGTAACTGGTCCTTTCACACTGCTGTCTCACACAGCACTCAGTAACTGGTCCTTTCACACTGTGCTGTCATACACAGCGCTCCGTAACTGGTCCTTTCACACTGTGCTGTCTCACACAGCGCTCAGTAACTGGTCCTTTCACACTGTGCTTTAACACACAGCGCTCAGTAACTGATCCTTTCACACTGTGCTGTCTCACACTGCGCTCAGTAACTGGTCCTTTCACACTGTGCTGTCACACACAGCGCTTAGTAACTGGTCCTTTCACACTGTGCTGTCTCACGCAGCGCTCAGTAACTGGTCCTTTCACACTGTGCTGTCTCACAGAGCTCAGTAACTCGTCCTTTCACACTGTGCTGTCACACAGCGCTCAGTAACTGGCCCTTTCACACTGTGCTGTAACACAGCGCTCAGTAACTGGTCCTTTCACACTGTGCTGTAACACAGCGCTCAGTAACTGGTCCTTTCACACTGCTGTCTCACACAGCGCTCAGTAACTGGTCCTTTCACACTGTGCTGTCACACACAGCCCTCCGTAACTGGCCCTTTCACACTGTGCTGTCACACAGCGCTCAGTAACTGGTCCTTTCACACTGCGCTGTCACACAGCACTCAGTAACTGGTCCTTTCACACTGTGCTGTCACTCAGCGTTCAGTAACTGGACCTTTCACACTGTGCTGTAACACAGCGCTCAGTAACTTGTCCTTTCACATTGTGCTGTCACACAGTGCTCAGTAACTGGTCATTTCACACTGCTGTCTCACACAGCGCTCAGTAACTGTTCCTTTCACACTGTGCTGTCTCACACAGCGCTTAGTAACTGGTCCTTTCACACTGTGCTGTCTCACACTGGGCTCAGTAACTGGACCTTTCACACTGTGCTGTAACACAGCGCTCAGTAACTTGTCCTTTCACACTGTGCTGTCACACAGTGCTCAGTAACTGGTCCTTTCACACTGCTGTCTCACACAGCGCTCAGTAACTGCTCCTTTCACAGTGTGCTGTCTCACACAGCGCTTAGTAACTGGTCCTTTCACAGTGTGCTGTCTCACACAGCGCTCAGTAACTGCTCCTTTCACACTGTGCTGTCTCACACAGGGCTCAGTAACTGGTCCTTTCACACTGTGCTGTAACACACAGCGCTCAGTAACTGGTCCTTTCACACTGTGCTGTCTCACACAGCGCTCAGTAACTGGTCCTTTCACACTGTGCTGTCACACACAGCGCTCAGTCACTTGTCCTTTCACACTGTGCTGTCTCACACAGCGCTCAGTAACTGGTCCTTTCACACTGTGCTGTCACACACAGCGCTCAGTAACTGGTCCTTTCACACTGTGCTGTAACACACAGCGCTCAGTAACTGGTCCTTTCACACTGTGCTGTCTCACACAGCGCTCAGTAACTGGTCCTTTCACACTGTGCTGTCTCACACAGCGCTCAGTAACTGGTCCTTACACACTGCTGTCTCACACAGCACTCAGTAACTGGTCCTTTCACACTGTGCTGTCTCACACAGCGCTTAGTAACTGGTCCTTTCACACTGCTGTCTCACACAGCGCTTAGTAACTGCTCCTTTCACAGTGTGCTGTCACACAGCGCTTCGTAACTGGTCCTTTCACACTGTGCTGTCTCACACAGCGCTCAGTAACTGGTCCTTTCACACTGTGCTGTCTCACACAGCGCTTAGTAACTGCTCCTTTCACAGTGTGCTGTCACACAGCGCTTAGTAACTGGTCCTTTCACACTGTGCTGTCTCACACAGCGCTCAGTAACTGGTCCTTTCACACTGTGCTGTCTCACACAGCGCTCAGTAACTGGTCCTTTCACACTGCTGTCTCACACAGCGCTTAGTAACTGCTCCTTTCACACTGTGCTGTCACACAGCGCTTAGTAACTGGTCCTTTCACACTGTGCTGTCTCACACAGCGCTCAGTAACTGGTCCTTTCACACTGTGCTGTCACACAGCGCTTAGTAACTGGTCCTTTCACACTGTGCTGTCACACAGCGCTTAGTAACTGGTCCTTTCACACTGTGCTGTCTCACACAGCGCTCAGTAACTGGTCCTTTCACACTGTGCTGTAACACAGCGCTCAGTAACTGGTCCTTTCACACTGCTGTCACATACAGCGCTCAGTAACTGGTCCTTTCACACTGTGCTGTAACACAGCGCTCAGTAACTGGTCCTTTCACACTGCTGTCACATACAGCGATCAGTAACTGGTCCTTTCACACTGTGCTGTCTCACACAGCGCTCAGTAACTGGTCCTTTCACACTGTGCTGTCACACACTGCGCTCAGTAACTGGTCCTTTCACACTGTGCTGTCACACAGCGCTTAGTAACTGGTCCTTTCACACTGTGCTGTCTCACACAGCGCTCAGTAACTGGTCCTTTCACACTGTGCTGTAACACAGCGCTCAGTAACTGGTCCTTTCACACTGCTGTCACACACAGCGATCAGTAACTGGTCCTTTCACACTGTGCTGTCTCACACAGCGCTCAGTAACTGGTCCTTTCACACTGCTGTCTCACACAGCGCTCAGTATCTGGTCCTTTCACACTGTGCTGTCACACACAGCTCTCAGTAACTGGTCCTTTCACACTGCTGTCTCACACTGCGCTCAGTAACTGGTCCTTTCACACTTTGCTCAGTAACTGGTCCTTTCACACTGTGCTGTCTCACACAGCGCTTAGTAACTGGTCCTTTCACACTGTGCTGTCTCACAGCGCTCAGTAACTCGTCCTTTCACACTGTGCTGTCACACAGCGCTCAGTAACTGGCCCTGTCACACTGTGCTGTAACACAGCGCTCAGTAAGTGGTCCTTTCACACTGTGCTGTAACACTGCGCTCAGTAACTGGTCCTTTCACACTGCTGTCTCACACAGCGCTTAGTAACTGCTCCTTTCACACTGTGCTGTCACACAGCGCTTAGTAACTGGTCCTTTCACACTGTGCTATCTCACACAGCGCTCAGTAACTGGTCCTTTCACACTGTGCTGTCACACAGCGCTTAGTAACTGGTCCTTTCACACTGTGCTGTCTCACACAGCGCTCCGTAACTGGTCCTTTCACACTGTGCTGTCACACAGCGCTTAGTAACTGGTCCTTTCACACTGTGCTGTCTCACACAGCGCTCAGTAACTGGTCCTTTCACACTGTGCTGTAACACAGCGCTCAGTAACTGGTCCTTTCACACTGCTGTCACATACAGCGATCAGTAACTGGTCCTTTCACACTGTGCTGTCTCACACAGCGCTCAGTAACTGGTCCTTTCACACTGTGCTGTCACACACTGCGCTCAGTAACTGGTCCTTTCACACTGTGCTGTCACACAGCGCTTAGTAACTGGTCCTTTCACACTGTGCTGTCTCACACAGCGCTCAGTAACTGGTCCTTTCACACTGTGCTGTAACACAGCGCTCAGTAACTGGTCCTTTCACACTGCTGTCACACACAGCGATCAGTAACTGGTCCTTTCACACTGTGCTGTCTCACACAGCGCTCAGTAACTGGTCCTTTCACACTGCTGTCTCACACAGCGCTCAGTATCTGGTCCTTTCACACTGTGCTGTCACACACAGCTCTCAGTAACTGGTCCTTTCACACTGCTGTCTCACACTGCGCTCAGTAACTGGTCCTTTCACACTTTGCTCAGTAACTGGTCCTTTCACACTGTGCTGTCTCACACAGCGCTTAGTAACTGGTCCTTTCACACTGTGCTGTCTCACAGCGCTCAGTAACTCGTCCTTTCACACTGTGCTGTCACACAGCGCTCAGTAACTGGCCCTGTCACACTGTGCTGTAACACAGCGCTCAGTAAGTGGTCCTTTCACACTGTGCTGTAACACTGCGCTCAGTAACTGGTCCTTTCACACTGTGCTGTTACACAGCGCTCAGTAACTGGTCCTTTCACACTGTGCTGTCTCACACAGCGCTCAGTAACTGGTCCTTTCACACTGTGCTGTAACACACAGCGCTCAGTGACTAGTCCTTTCACACTGTGCTGTCACTCAGCGTTCAGTAACTGGACCTTTCACACTGTGCTGTAACACAGCGCTCAGTAACTGGTCCTTTCACACTGTGCTGTCACACAGCGCTTAGTAACTGGTCCTTTCACACTGTGCTGTCTCACAGCGCTCAGGAACTGGTCCTTTCACACTGTGCTGTAACACAGCGCTCAGTAACTTGTCCTTTCACACTGTGCTGTCACACAGCGCTCAGTAACTGGTCCTTTCACACTGCTGTCTCACACAGCGCTCAGTAACTGGTCCTTTCACACTGTGCTGTCTCACACAGCGCTCAGTAACTGGTCCTTTCACAGTGTGCTGTCACACAGCGCTTAGTAACTGGTCCTTTCACACTGCTGTCACACACAGCACTCAGTAACTCGTCCTTTCACACTGTGCTGTCTCACAGCGCTTAGTATCTGGTCCTTTCACACTGTGCTGTAACACACAGCGCTCAGTAACTGGACCTTTCACACTGTGCTGTCACTCAGCGGTCAGTAACTGGACCTTTCACACTGTGCTGTAACACAGCGCTCAGTAACTGGTCCTTTCACACTGTGCTGTCTCACACAGCGCTCAGTAACTGGTCCTTTCACACTGTGCTGTCAGACAGCGCTCAGTAACTGGTCCTTTCACACTGTGCTGTAACACACAGCGCTCAGTAACTAGTCCTTTCACACTGTGCTGTCACTCAGCGGTCAGTAACTGGACCTTTCACACTGTGCTGTAACACAGCGCTCAGTAACTGGTCCTTTCACACTGTGCTGTCACACAGCGCTTAGTAACTGGTCCTTTCACACTGTGCTGTCTCACAGCGCTCAGGAACTGGTCCTTTCACACTGTGCTGTAGCACACAGCGCTCAGTAACTGGTCCTTTCACACTGTGCTGTAGCACACAGCGCTCAGTAACTGGTCCTTTCACACTGTGCTGTCAGTCAGCGCTTAGTAACTGGTCCTTTCACACTGTGCTGTCTCACACAGCGCTCAGTAACTGGTCCTTTCACACTGTGCTGTAACACACAGCGCTCAGTAACTGGTCCTTTCACACTGTGCTGTCAGACAGCGCTTAGTAACTGGTCCTTTCACACTGTGCTGTCACACATAGCGCTCAGTGACTGGCCCTTTCACACTGTGCTGTAACACAGCGCTCAGAAACTGGTCCTTTCACACTGTGCTGTCACACAGCACTCAGTAACTGGTCCTTTCACACTGTGCTGTCTCACACAGCGCTCAGTAACTGGTCCTTTCACACTGTGCTGTAACACACAGCGCTCAGTAACTGGTCCTTTCACACTGTGCTGTCACTCAGCGTTCAGTAACTGGACCTTTCACACTGTGCTGTAACACAGCGCTCAGTAACTGGTCCTTTCACACTGTGCTGTCACACAGCGCTCAGTAACTGGTCCTTTCACACTGCTGTCTCACACAGCACTCAGTAACTGGTCCTTTCACACTGTGCTGTATCACACAGCGCTCAGTAACTGGTCCTTTCACACTGTGCTGTCTCACACTGCGCTCAGTAACTGGTCCTTTCACACTGTGCTGTCACACAGCGCTGAGTAACTGGTCCTTTCACACTGTGCTGTAACACAGCGCTCAGTAACTGGTCCTTTCACACTGCTGTCACACAGCGATCAGTAACTGGTCCTTTCACACTGTGCTGTCTCACTCTGCGCTCAGTAACTGGTCCTTTCACACTGTGCTGTCACACAGCGCTTAGTAACTGGTCCTTTCACACTGTGCTGTCTCACACAGCGCTCAGTAACTGATCCTTTCACACTGTGCTGTAACACAGCGCTCAGTAACTGGTCCTTCACACTGCTGTCACACACAGCGATCAGTAACTGGTCCTTTCACACTGCTGTCTCACACAGCGCTCAGTAACTGGTCCTTTCACACTGCTGTCTCACACAGCGCTCAGTAACTGGTCCTTTCACACTGCTGTCTCACACAGCGCTCAGTAACTGGTCCTTTCACACTGCTGTCACACACAGCTCTCAGTAACTGGTCCTTTCACACTGTGCTGTCTCACACTGCGCTCAGTAACTGGTCCTTTCACACTGTGCTCAGTAACTGGTCCTTTCACACTGTGCTGTCACACACAGCGCTTAGTAACAGGTCCTTTCACACTGTGCTGTCTCACACAGCGCTCAGTAACTGGTCCTTTCACACTGTGCTGTCTCACAGCGCTCAGTAACTCGTCCTTTCACACTGTGCTGTCACACAGCGCTCAGTAACTGGCCCTTTCACACTGTGCTGTAACACAGCGCTCAGTAAGTGGTCCTTTCACACTGTGCTGACACACAGCGCTCAGTAACTCGTCCTTTCACACTGTGCTGTCACACAGCGCTCAGTAACTGGCCCTTTCACACTGTGCTGTAACACTGCGCTCAGTAAGTGGTCCTTTCACACTGTGCTGTAACACTGCGCTCAGTTCCTGGTCCTTTCACACTGTGCTGACACACAGCGCTCAGTAACTGGTCCTTTCACACTGTGCTGACACACAGCGCTCAGTAACTGGTCCTTTCACACTGTGCTGTCACACACAGCGCTCAGTAACTGGTCCTTTCACACTGTGCTGTCTCACACAGCGCTCAGTAACTGGTCCTTTCACACTGTGCTGTAACACACAGCGCTCAGTAACTGGTCCTTTCACACTGCTGTAACACACAGCGCTCAGCAACTGGTCCTTTCACACTGTGCTGTCACACAGCGCTCAGTAACTGGTCCTTTCACACTGTGCTGTAACACACAGCGCTCAGTAACTGGTCCTTTCACACTGTGCTGTCACACAGCGCTCAGTAACTGGTCCTTTCACACTGTGCTGTCACACACAGTGCTCAGTAACTGGTCCTTTCACACTGTGCTGTCTCACACAGCGCTCAGTAACTGGTCCTTTCACACTGTGCTGTAACACACAGCGCTCAGTAACTAGTCCTTTCACACTGTGCTGTCACTCAGCGTTCAGTAACTGGACCTTTCACACTGTGCTGTAACACAGCGCTCAGTAACTGGTCCTTTCACACTGTGCTGTCACACAGCGCTTAGCAACTGGTCCTTTCACACTGTGCTGTCTCACAGCGCTCAGGAACTGGTCCTTTCACACTGTGCTGTAACACAGCGCTCAGTAACTGGTCCTTTCACACTGTACTGTCTCACACAGCGCTCAGTAACTGGTCCTTTCACACTGCTGTCTCACACAGCGCCCAGTAACTGGTCCTTTCACACTGTGCTGTCTCAGACAGCGCTCAGTAACTGGTCCTTTCACACTGTGCTGTCTCTCACTGCGCTCAGTAACTGGTCCTTTCACGCTGTGCTGTCACACAGCGCTTAGTAACTGGTCCTTTCACACTGTGCTGTCTCACACAGCGCTCAGTAACTGGTCCTTTCACACTGCTGTCTCACACAGCGCTCAGTAACTGGTCCTTTCACTCTGTGCTGTCTCACACAGCGCTCAGTAACGGGTTCTTTCACACTGTGCTGTCTCACACTGGGCTCAGTAACTGGTCCTTTCACACTGTGCTGTCACACAGCGCTTAGTAACTGGTCCTTTCACACTGTGCTGTCTCACACAGCGCTCAGTAACTGGTCCTTTCACACTGTGCTGTCTCAGAGCGCTCAGTAACTCGTCCTTTCACACTGTGCTGTCACACACCGCTCAGTAACTGGCCCTTTCACACTGTGCTGTAACACACAGCGCTCAGTAACTGGTCCTTTCACACTGTGCTGTCTCACAGCGCTTAGTAACTGGTCCTTTCACACTGTGCTGTCACACAGCGGTAAGTAACTGGTCCTTTCACACTGTGCTGTCACTCTCAGCGCTCAGTAACTGGACCTTTCACACTGTTCTGTAACACACAGCGCTCAGTAACTGGTCCTTTCACACTGTGCTGTCTCTCTCAGCGCTCAGTAACTGGTCCTTTCACACTGTGCTGTAACACACAGCGCTCAGTAACTGGTCCTTTCACACTGTGCTGTCTCACAGCGCTTAGTAACTGGTCCTTTCACACTGTGCTGTCACACACAGCGCTTAGTAACTGGTCCTTTCACACTGTGCTGTCTCACGCAGCGCTCAGTAACTGGTCCTTTCACACTGTGCTGTCTCACAGAGCTCAGTAACTCGTCCTTTCACACTGTGCTGTCACACAGCGCTCAGTAACTGGCCCTTTCACACTGTGCTGTAACACAGCGCTCAGTAACTGGTCCTTTCACACTGTGCTGTAACACAGCGCTCAGTAACTGGTCCTTTCACACTGCTGTCTCACACAGCGCTCAGTAACTGGTCCTTTCACACTGTGCTGTCACACACAGCCCTCCGTAACTGGCCCTTTCACACTGTGCTGTCACACAGCGCTCAGTAACTGGTCCTTTCACACTGCGCTGTCACACAGCACTCAGTAACTGGTCCTTTCACACTGTGCTGTCACTCAGCGTTCAGTAACTGGACCTTTCACACTGTGCTGTAACACAGCGCTCAGTAACTTGTCCTTTCACATTGTGCTGTCACACAGTGCTCAGTAACTGGTCATTTCACACTGCTGTCTCACACAGCGCTCAGTAACTGTTCCTTTCACACTGTGCTGTCTCACACAGCGCTTAGTAACTGGTCCTTTCACACTGTGCTGTCTCACACTGTGCTCAGTAACTGGACCTTTCACACTGTGCTGTAACACAGCGCTCAGTAACTTGTCCTTTCACACTGTGCTGTCACACAGTGCTCAGTAACTGGTCCTTTCACACTGCTGTCTCACACAGCGCTCAGTAACTGCTCCTTTCACAGTGTGCTGTCTCACACAGCGCTTAGTAACTGGTCCTTTCACAGTGTGCTGTCTCACACAGTGCTCAGTAACTGCTCCTTTCACACTGTGCTGTCTCACACAGGGCTCAGTAACTGGTCCTTTCACACTGTGCTGTAACACACAGCGCTCAGTAACTGGTCCTTTCACACTGTGCTGTCTCACACAGCGCTCAGTAACTGGTCCTTTCACACTGTGCTGTCACACACAGCGCTCAGTAACTTGTCCTTTCACACTGTGCTGTCTCACACAGCGCTCAGTAACTGGTCCTTTCACACTGTGCTGTCACACACAGCGCTCAGTAACTGGTCCTTTCACACTGTGCTGTAACACACAGCGCTCAGTAACTGGTCCTTTCACACTGTGCTGTCTCACACAGCGCTCAGTAACTGGTCCTTTCACACTGTGCTGTCTCACACAGCGCTCAGTAACTGGTCCTTACACACTGCTGTCTCACACAGCACTCAGTAACTGGTCCTTTCACACTGTGCTGTCTCACACAGCGCTTAGTAACTGGTCCTTTCACACTGCTGTCTCACACAGCGCTTAGTAACTGCTCCTTTCACAGTGTGCTGTCACACAGCGCTTCGTAACTGGTCCTTTCACACTGTGCTGTCTCACACAGCGCTCAGTAACTGGTCCTTTCACACTGTGCTGTCTCACACAGCGCTTAGTAACTGCTCCTTTCACAGTGTGCTGTCACACAGCGCTTAGTAACTGGTCCTTTCACACTGTGCTGTCTCACACAGCGCTCAGTAACTGGTCCTTTCACACTGTGCTGTCTCTCACAGCGCTCAGTAACTGGTCCTTTCACACTGCTGTCTCACACAGCGCTTAGTAACTGCTCCTTTCACACTGTGCTGTCACACAGCGCTTAGTAACTGGTCCTTTCACACTGTGCTGTCTCACACAGCGCTCAGTAACTGGTCCTTTCACACTGTGCTGTCACACAGCGCTTAGTAACTGGTCCTTTCACACTGTGCTGTCACACAGCGCTTAGTAACTGGTCCTTTCACACTGTGCTGTCTCACACAGCGCTCAGTAACTGGTCCTTTCACACTGTGCTGTAACACAGCGCTCAGTAACTGGTCCTTTCACACTGCTGTCACATACAGCGCTCAGTAACTGGTCCTTTCACACTGTGCTGTAACACAGCGCTCAGTAACTGGTCCTTTCACACTGCTGTCACATACAGCGATCAGTAACTGGTCCTTTCACACTGTGCTGTCTCACACAGCGCTCAGTAACTGGTCCTTTCACACTGTGCTGTCACACACTGCGCTCAGTAACTGGTCCTTTCACACTGTGCTGTCACACAGCGCTTAGTAACTGGTCCTTTCACACTGTGCTGTCTCACACAGCGCTCAGTAACTGGTCCTTTCACACTGTGCTGTAACACAGCGCTCAGTAACTGGTCCTTTCACACTGCTGTCACACACAGCGATCAGTAACTGGTCCTTTCACACTGTGCTGTCTCACACAGCGCTCAGTAACTGGTCCTTTCACACTGCTGTCTCACACAGCGCTCAGTATCTGGTCCTTTCACACTGTGCTGTCACACACAGCTCTCAGTAACTGGTCCTTTCACACTGCTGTCTCACACTGCGCTCAGTAACTGGTCCTTTCACACTTTGCTCAGTAACTGGTCCTTTCACACTGTGCTGTCTCACACAGCGCTTAGTAACTGGTCCTTTCACACTGTGCTGTCTCACAGCGCTCAGTAACTCGTCCTTTCACACTGTGCTGTCACACAGCGCTCAGTAACTGGCCCTGTCACACTGTGCTGTAACACAGCGCTCAGTAAGTGGTCCTTTCACACTGTGCTGTAACACTGCGCTCAGTAACTGGTCCTTTCACACTGCTGTCTCACACAGCGCTTAGTAACTGCTCCTTTCACACTGTGCTGTCACACAGCGCTTAGTAACTGGTCCTTTCACACTGTGCTGTCTCACACAGCGCTCAGTAACTGGTCCTTTCACACTGTGCTGTCACACAGCGCTTAGTAACTGGTCCTTTCACACTGTGCTGTCTCACACAGCGCTCCGTAACTGGTCCTTTCACACTGTGCTGTCACACAGCGCTTAGTAACTGGTCCTTTCACACTGTGCTGTCTCACACAGCGCTCAGTAACTGGTCCTTTCACACTGTGCTGTAACACAGCGCTCAGTAACTGGTCCTTTCACACTGCTGTCACATACAGCGATCAGTAACTGGTCCTTTCACACTGTGCTGTCTCACACAGCGCTCAGTAACTGGTCCTTTCACACTGTGCTGTCACACACTGCGCTCAGTAACTGGTCCTTTCACACTGTGCTGTCACACAGCGCTTAGTAACTGGTCCTTTCACACTGTGCTGTCTCACACAGCGCTCAGTAACTGGTCCTTTCACACTGCTGTAACACAGCGCTCAGTAACTGGTCCTTTCACACTGCTGTCACACACAGCGATCAGTAACTGGTCCTTTCACACTGTGCTGTCTCACACAGCGCTCAGTAACTGGTCCTTTCACACTGCTGTCTCACACAGCGCTCAGTATCTGGTCCTTTCACACTGTGCTGTCACACACAGCTCTCAGTAACTGGTCCTTTCACACTGCTGTCTCACACTGCGCTCAGTAACTGGTCCTTTCACACTTTGCTCAGTAACTGGTCCTTTCACACTGTGCTGTCTCACACAGCGCTTAGTAACTGGTCCTTTCACACTGTGCTGTCTCACAGCGCTCAGTAACTCGTCCTTTCACACTGTGCTGTCACACAGCGCTCAGTAACTGGCCCTGTCACACTGTGCTGTAACACAGCGCTCAGTAAGTGGTCCTTTCACACTGTGCTGTAACACTGCGCTCAGTAACTGGTCCTTTCACACTGTGCTGTTACACAGCGCTCAGTAACTGGTCCTTTCACACTGTGCTGTCTCACACAGCGCTCAGTAACTGGTCCTTTCACACTGTGCTGTAACACACAGCGCTCAGTAACTAGTCCTTTCACACTGTGCTGTCACTCAGCGTTCAGTAACTGGACCTTTCACACTGTGCTGTAACACAGCGCTCAGTAACTGGTCCTTTCACACTGTGCTGTCACACAGCGCTTAGTAACTGGTCCTTTCACACTGTGCTGTCTCACAGCGCTCAGGAACTGGTCCTTTCACACTGTGCTGTAACACAGCGCTCAGTAACTTGTCCTTTCACACTGTGCTGTCACACAGCGCTCAGTAACTGGTCCTTTCACACTGCTGTCTCACACAGCGCTCAGTAACTGGTCCTTTCACACTGTGCTGTCTCACACAGCGCTCAGTAACTGGTCCTTTCACAGTGTGCTGTCACACAGCGCTTAGTAACTGGTCCTTTCACACTGTGCTGTCACACACAGCACTCAGTAACTCGTCCTTTCACACTGTGCTGTCTCACAGCGCTTAGTATCTGGTCCTTTCACACTGTGCTGTAACACACAGCGCTCAGTAACTGGACCTTTCACACTGTGCTGTAACACAGCGCTCAGTAACTGGTCCTTTCACACTGTGCTGTCTCACACAGCGCTCAGTAACTGGTCCTTTCACACTGTGCTGTCAGACAGCGCTCAGTAACTGGTCCTTTCACACTGTGCTGTAACACACAGCGCTCAGTAACTAGTCCTTTCACACTGTGCTGTCACTCAGCGGTCAGTAACTGGACCTTTCACACTGTGCTGTAACACAGCGCTCAGTAACTGGTCCTTTCACACTGTGCTGTCACACAGCGCTTAGTAACTGGTCCTTTCACACTGTGCTGTCTCACAGCGCTCAGGAACTGGTCCTTTCACACTGTGCTGTAGCACACAGCGCTCAGTAACTGGTCCTTTCACACTGTGCTGTAGCACACAGCGCTCAGTAACTGGTCCTTTCACACTGTGCTGTCAGTCAGCGCTTAGTAACTGGTCCTTTCACACTGTGCTGTCTCACACAGCGCTCAGTAACTGGTCCTTTCACACTGTGCTGTAACACACAGCGCTCAGTAACTGGTCCTTTCACACTGTGCTGTCAGACAGCGCTTAGTAACTGGTCCTTTCACACTGTGCTGTCACACATAGCGCTCAGTGACTGGCCCTTTCACACTGTGCTGTAACACAGCGCTCAGAAACTGGTCCTTTCACACTGTGCTGTCACACAGCACTCAGTAACTGGTCCTTTCACACTGTGCTGTCTCACACAGCGCTCAGTAACTGGTCCTTTCACACTGTGCTGTAACACACAGCGCTCAGTAACTGGTCCTTTCACACTGTGCTGTCACTCAGCGTTCAGTAACTGGACCTTTCACACTGTGCTGTAACACAGCGCTCAGTAACTGGTCCTTTCACACTGTGCTGTCACACAGCGCTCAGTAACTGGTCCTTTCACACTGCTGTCTCACACAGCACTCAGTAACTGGTCCTTTCACACTGTGCTGTATCACACAGCGCTCAGTAACTGGTCCTTTCACACTGTGCTGTCTCACACTGCGCTCAGTAACTGGTCCTTTCACACTGTGCTGTCACACAGCGCTCAGTAACTGGTCCTTTCACACTGTGCTGTAACACAGCGCTCAGTAACTGGTCCTTTCACACTGCTGTCACACAGCGATCAGTAACTGGTCCTTTCACACTGTGCTGTCTCACTCTGCGCTCAGTAACTGGTCCTTTCACACTGTGCTGTCACACAGCGCTTAGTAACTGGTCCTTTCACACTGTGCTGTCTCACACAGCGCTCAGTAACTGATCCTTTCACACTGTGCTGTAACACAGCGCTCAGTAACTGGTCCTTCACACTGCTGTCACACACAGCGATCAGTAACTGGTCCTTTCACACTGCTGTCTCACACAGCGCTCAGTAACTGGTCCTTTCACACTGCTGTCTCACAGCGCTCAGTAACTGGTCCTTTCACACTGCTGTCTCACACAGCGCTCAGTAACTGGTCCTTTCACACTGCTGTCACACACAGCTCTCAGTAACTGGTCCTTTCACACTGTGCTGTCTCACACTGCGCTCAGTAACTGGTCCTTTCACACTGTGCTCAGTAACTGGTCCTTTCACACTGTGCTGTCACACACAGCGCTTAGTAACAGGTCCTTTCACACTGTGCTGTCTCACACAGCGCTCAGTAACTGGTCCTTTCACACTGTGCTGTCTCACAGCGCTCAGTAACTCGTCCTTTCACACTGTGCTGTCACACAGCGCTCAGTAACTGGCCCTTTCACACTGTGCTGTAACACAGCGCTCAGTAAGTGGTCCTTTCACACTGTGCTGACACACAGCGCTCAGTAACTCGTCCTTTCACACTGTGCTGTCACACAGCGCTCAGTAACTGGCCCTTTCACACTGTGCTGTAACACTGCGCTCAGTAAGTGGTCCTTTCACACTGTGCTGTAACACTGCGCTCAGTTCCTGGTCCTTTCACACTGTGCTGACACACAGCGCTCAGTAACTGGTCCTTTCACACTGTGCTGACACACAGCGCTCAGTAACTGGTCCTTTCACACTGTGCTGTCACACACAGCGCTCAGTAACTGGTCCTTTCACACTGTGCTGTCTCACACAGCGCTCAGTAACTGGTCCTTTCACACTGTGCTGTAACACACAGCGCTCAGTAACTGGTCCTTTCACACTGCTGTAACACACAGCGCTCAGCAACTGGTCCTTTCACACTGTGCTGTCACACAGCGCTCAGTAACTGGTCCTTTCACACTGTGCTGTAACACACAGCGCTCAGTAACTGGTCCTTTCACACTGTGCTATCACACAGCGCTCAGTAACTGGTCCTTTCACACTGTGCTGTCACACACAGTGCTCAGTAACTGGTCCTTTCACACTGTGCTGTCTCACACAGCGCTCAGTAACTGGTCCTTTCACACTGTGCTGTAACACACAGCGCTCAGTAACTAGTCCTTTCACACTGTGCTGTCACTCAGCGTTCAGTAACTGGACCTTTCACACTGTGCTGTAACACAGCGCTCAGTAACTGGTCCTTTCACACTGTGCTGTCACACAGCGCTTAGCAACTGGTCCTTTCACACTGCTGTCACACACAGCGATCAGTAACTGGTCCTTTCACACTGTGCTGTCTCACACAGCGCTCAGTAACTGGTCCTTTCACACTGCTGTCTCACACAGCGCTCAGTATCTGGTCCTTTCACACTGTGCTGTCACACACAGCTCTCAGTAACTGGTCCTTTCACACTGCTGTCTCACACTGCGCTCAGTAACTGGTCCTTTCACACTTTGCTCAGTAACTGGTCCTTTCACACTGTGCTGTCTCACACAGCGCTTAGTAACTGGTCCTTTCACACTGTGCTGTCTCACAGCGCTCAGTAACTCGTCCTTTCACACTGTGCTGTCACACAGCGCTCAGTAACTGGCCCTGTCACACTGTGCTGTAACACAGCGCTCAGTAAGTGGTCCTTTCACACTGTGCTGTAACACTGCGCTCAGTAACTGGTCCTTTCACACTGTGCTGTTACACAGCGCTCAGTAACTGGTCCTTTCACACTGTGCTGTCTCACACAGCGCTCAGTAACTGGTCCTTTCACACTGTGCTGTAACACACAGCGCTCAGTAACTAGTCCTTTCACACTGTGCTGTCACTCAGCGTTCAGTAACTGGACCTTTCACACTGTGCTGTAACACAGCGCTCAGTAACTGGTCCTTTCACACTGTGCTGTCACACAGCGCTTAGTAACTGGTCCTTTCACACTGTGCTGTCTCACAGCGCTCAGGAACTGGTCCTTTCACACTGTGCTGTAACACAGCGCTCAGTAACTTGTCCTTTCACACTGTGCTGTCACACAGCGCTCAGTAACTGGTCCTTTCACACTGCTGTCTCACACAGCGCTCAGTAACTGGTCCTTTCACACTGTGCTGTCTCACACAGCGCTCAGTAACTGGTCCTTTCACAGTGTGCTGTCACACAGCGCTTAGTAACTGGTCCTTTCACACTGTGCTGTCACACACAGCACTCAGTAACTCGTCCTTTCACACTGTGCTGTCTCACAGCGCTTAGTATCTGGTCCTTTCACACTGTGCTGTAACACACAGCGCTCAGTAACTGGACCTTTCACACTGTGCTGTAACACAGCGCTCAGTAACTGGTCCTTTCACACTGTGCTGTCTCACACAGCGCTCAGTAACTGGTCCTTTCACACTGTGCTGTCAGACAGCGCTCAGTAACTGGTCCTTTCACACTGTGCTGTAACACACAGCGCTCAGTAACTAGTCCTTTCACACTGTGCTGTCACTCAGCGGTCAGTAACTGGACCTTTCACACTGTGCTGTAACACAGCGCTCAGTAACTGGTCCTTTCACACTGTGCTGTCACACAGCGCTTAGTAACTGGTCCTTTCACACTGTGCTGTCTCACAGCGCTCAGGAACTGGTCCTTTCACACTGTGCTGTAGCACACAGCGCTCAGTAACTGGTCCTTTCACACTGTGCTGTAGCACACAGCGCTCAGTAACTGGTCCTTTCACACTGTGCTGTCAGTCAGCGCTTAGTAACTGGTCCTTTCACACTGTGCTGTCTCACACAGCGCTCAGTAACTGGTCCTTTCACACTGTGCTGTAACACACAGCGCTCAGTAACTGGTCCTTTCACACTGTGCTGTCAGACAGCGCTTAGTAACTGGTCCTTTCACACTGTGCTGTCACACATAGCGCTCAGTGACTGGCCCTTTCACACTGTGCTGTAACACAGCGCTCAGAAACTGGTCCTTTCACACTGTGCTGTCACACAGCACTCAGTAACTGGTCCTTTCACACTGTGCTGTCTCACACAGCGCTCAGTAACTGGTCCTTTCACACTGTGCTGTAACACACAGCGCTCAGTAACTGGTCCTTTCACACTGTGCTGTCACTCAGCGTTCAGTAACTGGACCTTTCACACTGTGCTGTAACACAGCGCTCAGTAACTGGTCCTTTCACACTGTGCTGTCACACAGCGCTCAGTAACTGGTCCTTTCACACTGCTGTCTCACACAGCACTCAGTAACTGGTCCTTTCACACTGTGCTGTATCACACAGCGCTCAGTAACTGGTCCTTTCACACTGTGCTGTCTCACACTGCGCTCAGTAACTGGTCCTTTCACACTGTGCTGTCACACAGCGCTCAGTAACTGGTCCTTTCACACTGTGCTGTAACACAGCGCTCAGTAACTGGTCCTTTCACACTGCTGTCACACAGCGATCAGTAACTGGTCCTTTCACACTGTGCTGTCTCACTCTGCGCTCAGTAACTGGTCCTTTCACACTGTGCTGTCACACAGCGCTTAGTAACTGGTCCTTTCACACTGTGCTGTCTCACACAGCGCTCAGTAACTGATCCTTTCACACTGTGCTGTAACACAGCGCTCAGTAACTGGTCCTTCACACTGCTGTCACACACAGCGATCAGTAACTGGTCCTTTCACACTGCTGTCTCACACAGCGCTCAGTAACTGGTCCTTTCACACTGCTGTCTCACACAGCGCTCAGTAACTGGTCCTTTCACACTGCTGTCTCACACAGCGCTCAGTAACTGGTCCTTTCACACTGCTGTCACACACAGCTCTCAGTAACTGGTCCTTTCACACTGTGCTGTCTCACACTGCGCTCAGTAACTGGTCCTTTCACACTGTGCTCAGTAACTGGTCCTTTCACACTGTGCTGTCACACACAGCGCTTAGTAACAGGTCCTTTCACACTGTGCTGTCTCACACAGCGCTCAGTAACTGGTCCTTTCACACTGTGCTGTCTCACAGCGCTCAGTAACTCGTCCTTTCACACTGTGCTGTCACACAGCGCTCAGTAACTGGCCCTTTCACACTGTGCTGTAACACAGCGCTCAGTAAGTGGTCCTTTCACACTGTGCTGACACACAGCGCTCAGTAACTCGTCCTTTCACACTGTGCTGTCACACAGCGCTCAGTAACTGGCCCTTTCACACTGTGCTGTAACACTGCGCTCAGTAAGTGGTCCTTTCACACTGTGCTGTAACACTGCGCTCAGTTCCTGGTCCTTTCACACTGTGCTGACACACAGCGCTCAGTAACTGGTCCTTTCACACTGTGCTGACACACAGCGCTCAGTAACTGGTCCTTTCACACTGTGCTGTCACACACAGCGCTCAGTAACTGGTCCTTTCACACTGTGCTGTCTCACACAGCGCTCAGTAACTGGTCCTTTCACACTGTGCTGTAACACACAGCGCTCAGTAACTGGTCCTTTCACACTGCTGTAACACACAGCGCTCAGCAACTGGTCCTTTCACACTGTGCTGTCACACAGCGCTCAGTAACTGGTCCTTTCACACTGTGCTGTAACACACAGCGCTCAGTAACTGGTCCTTTCACACTGTGCTATCACACAGCGCTCAGTAACTGGTCCTTTCACACTGTGCTGTCACACACAGTGCTCAGTAACTGGTCCTTTCACACTGTGCTGTCTCACACAGCGCTCAGTAACTGGTCCTTTCACACTGTGCTGTAACACACAGCGCTCAGTAACTAGTCCTTTCACACTGTGCTGTCACTCAGCGTTCAGTAACTGGACCTTTCACACTGTGCTGTAACACAGCGCTCAGTAACTGGTCCTTTCACACTGTGCTGTCACACAGCGCTTAGCAACTGGTCCTTTCACACTGTGCTGTCTCACAGCGCTCAGGAACTGGTCCTTTCACACTGTGCTGTAACACAGCGCTCAGTAACTGGTCCTTTCACACTGTACTGTCTCACACAGCGCTCAGTAACTGGTCCTTTCACACTGCTGTCTCACACAGCGCCCAGTAACTGGTCCTTTCACACTGTGCTGTCTCAGACAGCGCTCAGTAACTGGTCCTTTCACACTGCTGTCTCACACAGCGCTCAGTAACTGGTCCTTTCACTCTGTGCTGTCTCACACAGCGCTCAGTAACGGGTTCTTTCACACTGTGCTGTCTCACACTGGGCTCAGTAACTGGTCCTTTCACACTGTGCTGTCACACAGCGCTTAGTAACTGGTCCTTTCACACTGTGCTGTCTCACACAGCGCTCAGTAACTGGTCCTTTCACACTGCTGTCTCACACAGCGCTCAGTAACTGGTCCTTTCACACTGTGCTGTCTCAGAGCGCTCAGTAACTCGTCCTTTCACACTGTGCTGTCACACACCGCTCAGTAACTGGCCCTTTCACACTGTGCTGTAACACACAGCGCTCAGTAACTGGTCCTTTCACACTGTGCTGTCTCACAGCGCTTAGTAACTGGTCCTTTCACACTGTGCTGTCACACAGCGGTAAGTAACTGGTCCTTTCACACTGTGCTGTCACTCTCAGCGCTCAGTAACTGGACCTTTCACACTGTTCTGTAACACACAGCGCTCAGTAACTGGTCCTTTCACACTGTGCTGTCTCACACAGCGCTTAGTAACTGGTCCTTTCACACTGTGCTGTAACACACAGCGCTTAGTAACTGGTCCTTTCACACTGTGCTGTCTCACACAGCGCTCAGTAACTGGTCCTTTCACACTGCTGTCTCACACAGCGCTCAGTAACTGGTCCTTTCACACTGTGCTGTCTCAGAGCGCTCAGTAACTCGTCCTTTCACACTGTGCTGTCACACACCGCTCAGTAACTGGCCCTTTCACACTGTGCTGTAACACACAGCGCTCAGTAACTGGTCCTTTCACACTGTGCTGTCTCACAGCGCTTAGTAACTGGTCCTTTCACACTGTGCTGTCACACAGCGGTAAGTAACTGGTCCTTTCACACTGTGCTGTCACTCTTAGCGCTCAGTAACTGGACCTTTCACACTGTTCTGTAACACACAGCGCTCAGTAACTGGTCCTTTCACACTGTGCTGTCTCTCTCAGCGCTCAGTAACTGGTCCTTTCACACTGTGCTGTAACACACAGCGCTCAGTAACTGGTCCTTTCACACTGTGCTGTCTCACAGCGCTTAGTAACTGGTCCTTTCACACTGTGCTGTCACACAGCGGTAAGTAACTGGTCCTTTCACACTGTGCTGTCACTCTCAGCGCTCAGTAACTGGACCTTTCACACTGTTCTGTAACACACAGCGCTCAGTAACTGGTCCTTTCACACTGTGCTGTCTCACACAGCGCTTAGAAACTGGTCCTTTCACACTGTGCTGTAACACACAGCGCTCAGTAACTGGTCCCTTCACACTGTGCTGTCTCACAGCGCTCAGTAACTGGTCCTTTCACACTGTGCTGTCACACACAGCGCTCAGTAACTGGTCCTTTCACACTGTGCTGTCTCTCACTGCGCTCAGTAACTGGTCCTTTCACGCTGTGCTGTCACACAGCGCTTAGTAACTGGTCCTTTCACACTGTGCTGTCTGACACAGCGCTCAGTAACTGGTCCTTTCACACTGCTGTCTCACACAGCGCTCAGTAACTGGTCCTTTCACTCTGTGCTGTCTCACACTGGGCTCAGTAACTGGTCCTTTCACACTGTGCTGTCACACAGCGCTTAGAACTGGTCCTTTCACACTGTGCTGTCTCACACAGCGCTCAGTAACTGGTCCTTTCACACTGCTGTCTCACACAGCGCTCAGTAACTGGTCCTTTCACACTGTGCTGTCTCAGAGCGCTCAGTAACTCGTCCTTTCACACTGTGCTGTCACACACAGCGCTCAGTAACTCGTCCTTTCACACTGTGCTGTAGCACACAGCGCTCAGTAACTGGCCCTTTCACACTGTGCTGTAACACACAGCGCTCAGTAACTGGTCCATTCACACTGCTGTAACACACAGCGCTCAGTAACTGGTCCTTTCACACTGTGCTGTCTCTCTCAGCGCTCAGTAACTGGACCTTTCACACTGTTCTGTAACACACAGCGCTCAGTAACTGGTCCTTTCACACTGTGCTGTCTCACACAGCGCTCAGTAACTGGTCCTTTCACACTGTGCTGTAGCACACAGCGCTCAGTAACTGGTCCTTTCACACTGTGCTGTCAGTCAGCGCTTAGTACCTGGTCCTTTCACACTGTGCTGTCTCACACAGCGCTCAGTAACTGGTCCTTTCACACTGCTGTAACACACAGCGCTCAGTAACTGGTCCTTTCACACTGTGCTGTCAGACAGCGCTTAGTAACTGGTCCTTTCACACTGTGCTGTCACACATAGCGCTCAGTAACTGGCCCTTTCACACTGCTGTCTCACACAACGCTCAGTAACTGGCCCTTTCACATTGTGCTGTCTCAGCGCTCAGTAACTGGTCCTTTCACACTGTGCTGTCTGACAGCGCTCAGTAACTGGTCCTTTCACACTCTGCTGTCTCACACAGCGCTCAATAACTGGTCCTTTCACACTGTGCTGTCTCACACTGCGCTCAGTAACTGGTCCTTTCACACTGTGCTGTCTCACACAGCGCTCAGTAACTGGTCCTTTCACACTGTGCTGTCACACACAGCGCTCCGTAACTGGACCTTTCACACTGTGCTGTCACACACAGCGCTCCGTAACTGGTCCTTTCACACTGTGCTGTCTCACACAGCGCTCAGTAACTGGTCCTTTCACACTATGCTGTCTCACACAGCGCTCAGTAACTGGTCCTTTCACACTGTGCTGTCTCACACAGCGCTCAGTAACTGGTCCTTTCACACTGCTGTCTCACACAGCGCTCAGTAACTGGTCCTTTCACACTGTGCTGTCACACACAGCTCTCAGTAACTGGTCCTTTCACACTGCTGTCTCACACTGCGCTCAGTAACTGGTCCTTTCACACTGTGCTCAGTAACTGGTCCTTTCACACTGTGCTGTCACACACAGCGCTTAGTAACAGGTCCTTTCACACTGTGCTGTCTCACACAGCGCTCAGTAACTGGTCCTTTCACACTGCTGTCTCACACAGCGCTCAGTAACTGGTCCTTTCACTCTGTGCTGTCTCACACCGCTCAGTAACTGGTTCTTTCACACTGTGCTGTCTCACACTGGGCTCAGTAACTGGTCCTTTCACACTGTGCTGTCACACAGCGCTTAGAACTGGTCCTTTCACACTGTGCTGTCTCACACAGCGCTCAGTAACTGGTCCTTTCACACTGCTGTCTCACACAGCGCTCAGTAACTGGTCCTTTCACACTGTGCTGTCTCAGAGCGCTCAGTAACTCGTCCTTTCACACTGTGCTGTCACACACAGCGCTCAGTAACTCGTCCTTTTACACTGTGCTGTAGCACACAGCGCTCAGTAACTGGCCCTTTCACACTGTGCTGTAACACACAGCGCTCAGTAACTGGTCCATTCACACTGCTGTAACACACCGCTCAGTAACTGGTCCTTTCACACTGTGCTGTCTCTCTCAGCGCTCATTAACTTGTCCTTTCACACTGTGCTGTAACACACAGCGCTCAGTAACTGGTCCTTTCACACTGTGCTGTCACACAGCGGTAAGTAACTGGTCCTTTCACACTGTGCTGTCACTCTCAGCGCTCAGTAACTGGACCTTTCACACTGTTCTGTAACACACAGCGCTCAGTAACTGGTCCTTTCACACTGTGCTGTCTCACACAGCGCTTAGTAACTGGTCCTTTCACACTGTGCTGTAACAAACAGCGCTCAGTAACTGGTCCCTTCACACTGTGCTGTCAAACAGCGCTCAGTAACTGGTCCTTTCACACTGTGCTGTCACACACAGCGCTCAGTAACTGGTCCTTTCACACTGTGCTGTCTCACACAGCGCTCAGTAACTGGTCCTTTCACACTGTGCTGTAGCACACAGCGCTCAGTAACTGGTCCTTTCACACTGTGCTGTCAGTCAGCGCTTAGTAACTGGTCCTTTCACACTGTGCTGTCTCACACAGCGCTCAGTAACTGGTCCTTTCACACTGCTGTAACACACAGCGCTCAGTAACTGGTCCTTTCACACTGTGCTGTCAGACAGCGCTCAGTAACTGGTCCTTTCACACTGTGCTGTCACACATAGCGCTCAGTAACTGGCCCTTTCACACTGTTGTCTCACACAACGCTCAGTAACTGGCCCTTTCACATTGTGCTGTTTCAGCGCTCAGTAACTGGTCCTTTCACACTGTGCTGTCTGACAGCGCTCAGTAACTGGTCCTTTCACACTCTGCTGTCTCACACAGCGCTCAGTAACTGGTCCTTTCACACTGTGCTGTCTCACACTGCGCTCAGTTACTGGTCCTTTCACACTGTGCTGTCTCACACAGCGCTCAGTAACTGGTCCTTTCACACTGTGCTGTCACACACAGCGCTCCGTAACTGGTCCTTTCACACTGTGCTGTCACACACAGCGCTCCGTAACTGGTCCTTTCACACTGTGCTGTCTCACACAGCGCTCAGTAACTGGTCCTTTCACACTATGCTGTCTCACACAGCGCTCAGTAACTGGTCCTTTCACACTGTGCTATCTCACACAGCGCTCAGTAACTGGTCCTTTCACACTGCTGTCTCACACAGCGCTCAGTAACTGGTCCTTTCACACTGTGCTGTCACACACAGCTCTCAGTAACTGGTCCTTTCACACTGCTGTCTCACACTGCGCTCAGTAACTGGTCCTTTCACACTGTGCTCAGTAACTGGTCCTTTCACACTGTGCTCAGTAACTGGTCCTTTCACACTGTGCTGTCACACACAGCGCTTAGTAACAGGTCCTTTCACACTGTGCTGTCTCACACAGCGCCCAGTAACTGATCCTTTCACACTGTGCTGTCTCACAGCGCTCAGTAACTCGTCCTTTCACACTGCTGTCACACAGCGCTCAGTAACTGGCCCTTTCACACTGTGCTGTAACACAGCGCTCAGTAAGTGGTCCTTTCACACTGTGCTGTAACACTGCGCTCAGTAACTGGTCCTTTCACACTGTGCTGTCACACAGCGCTTAGTAACTGGTCCTTTCACACTGTGCTGTCTCACAGCGCTCAGGAACTGGTCCTTTCACACTGTGCTGTAACACACAGCGCTCAGTAACTGGTCCTTTCACACTGTACTGTCTCACACAGCGCTCAGTAACTGGTCCTTTCACACTGCTGTCTCACACAGCGCCCAGTAACTGGTCCTTTCACACTGTGCTGTCTCACACAGCGCTCAGTAACTGGTCCTTTCACACTGTGCTGTCACTCGGCGCTCAGTAACTGGTCCTTTCACACTGTGCTGTAACACAGCGCTCAGTAACTGGTCCTTTCACACTGTGCTGTCACACAGCACTTAGTAACTGGGCCTTTCACACTGCTGTCTCACAGCGCTCAGTAACTGGTCCTTTCACACTGTGCTGTAACACACAGCGCTCAGTAACTGGTCCTTTCACACTGTACTGTCTCACACAGCGCTCAGTAACTGGTCCTTTCACACTGTGCTGTCTCACACAGCGCTCAGTAACTGGTCCTTTCACACTGTGCTGTCTCACACAGCGCTCAGTAACTGGTCCTTTCAAACTGTGCTGTCTCACACTGCGCTCAGTAACTGGTCCTTTCACACTGTGCTGTCACACAGCGCTTAGTAACTGGTCCTTTCACACTGTGCTGTCACTCTCAGCGCTCAGTAACTGGACCTTTCACACTGTTCTGTAACACACAGCGCTCAGTAACTGGTCCTTTCACACTGTGCTGTCTCACACAGCGCTTAGTAACTGGTCCTTTCACACTGTGCTGTAACACACAGCGCTCAGTAACTGGTCCCTTCACACTGTGCTGTCTCACAGCGCTCAGTAACTGGTCCTTTCACACTGTGCTGTCACACACAGCGCTCAGTAACTGGTCCTTTCACACTGCTGTCTCACACAGCGCTCAGTAACTGGTCCTTTCACACTGTGCTGTAGCACACAGCGCTCAGTAACTGGTCCTTTCACACTGTGCTGTCAGTCAGCGCTTAGTAACTGGTCCTTTCACACTGTGCTGTCTCACACAGCGCTCAGTAACTGGTCCTTTCACACTGTGCTGTAACACACAGCGCTCAGTAACTGGTCCTTTCACACTGTGCTGTCAGACAGCGCTTAGTAACTGGTCCTTTCACACTGTGCTGTCACACATAGCGCTCAGTAACTGGCCCTTTCACACTGCTGTCTCACACAGCGCTCAGTAACTGGCCCTTTCACATTGTGCTGTCTCAGCGCTCAGTAACTGGTCCTTTCACACTGTGCTGTCTGACAGCGCTCAGTAACTGGTCCTTTCACACTCTGCTGTCTCACACAGCGCTCAGTAACTGGTCCTTTCACACTGTGCTGTCACACACAGCGCTCCGTAACTGGTCCTTTCACACTGTGCTGTCTCACACAGCGCTCAGTAATTGGTCCTTTCACACTATGCTGCCTCACACAGCGCTCAGTAACTGGTCCTTTCACACAGTGCTGTCTCACACAGCGCTCAGTAACTGGTCCTTTCACACTGCTGTCTCACACAGCTCTCAGTAACTGGTCCTTTCACACTGTGCTGTCACACACAGCTCTCAGTAACTGGTCCTTTCACACTGCTGTCTCACACTGCGCTCAGTAACTGGTCCTTTCACACTGTGCTCAGTAACTGGTCCTTTCACACTGTGCTGTCACACACAGCGCTTAGTAACAGGTCCTTTCACACTGTGCTGTCTCACACAGCGCTCAGTAACTGGTCCCTTCACACTGTGCTGTAACACAGCGCTCAGTAAGTGGTCCTTTCACACTGCTGTCTCACACAGTGCTCAGTAACTGGTCCTTTCACACTGCTGTCTCACTCAGCGGTCAGTAACTGGACCTTTCACACTGTGCTGTAACACAGCGCTCAGTAACTGGTCCTTTCACACTGTGCTGTCACACAGCGCTTAGTAACTGGTCCTTTCACACTGTGCTGTCTCACAGCGCTCAGGAACTGGTCCTTTCACACTGTGCTGTAACACACAGCGCTCAGTAACTGGTCCTTTCACACTGTACTGTCTCACACAGCGCTCAGTAACTGGTCCTTTCACACTGTGCTGTCTCACACAGCGCCCAGTAACTGGTCCTTTCACACTGTGCTGTCTCACACAGCGCTCCGTAACTGGTCCTTTCACACTGTGCTGTCTCTCACTGCGCTCAGTAACTGGTCCTTTCACGCTGTGCTGTCACACAGCGCTTAGTAACTGGTCCTTTCACACTGTGCTGTTACACACAGCGCTCAGTAACTGGTCCTTTCACACTGCTGTCTCACACAGCGCTCAGTAACTGGTCCTTTCACACTGTGCTGTCTCACACAGCGCTCAGTAACTGGTTCTTTCACACTGTGCTGTCTCACACTGGGCTCAGTAACTGGTCCTTTCACACTGCTGTCTCACACAGTGCTCAGTAACTGGGCCTTTCACACTGTGCTGTCACACACAGCGATCAGTAACTGGTCCTTTCACACTGTGCTGTCTCACACAGCGCTCAGTAACTGGTCCTTTCACTCTGTGCTGTCTCACACAGCGCTCAGTAACTGGTCCTTTCACACTGTGCTGTCTCACACTGGGCTCAGTAACTGGTCCTTTCACACTGTGCTGTCTCACAGCGCTCAGTAACTCGTCCTTTCACTCTGTGCTGTCACACAGCGCTCAGTAACTGGTCCTTTCACACTGTGCTGTCACACACAGCGCTCAGTAACTGGCCCTTTCACACTGTGCGGTCACTCGGCGTTCAGTAACTGGACCTTTCACACTGTGCTGTCTCACACAGCGCTTAGTAACTGGTCCTTTCACACTGCTGTCTCACAGCGCTCAGTAACTGGTCCTTTCACACTGTGCTGTAACACACAGCGCTCAGTAACTGGTCCTTTCACACTGTACTGTCTCACACAGCGCTCAGTAACTGGTCCTTTCACACTGCTGTCTCACACAGCGCTCAGTAACTGGTCCTTTCGCACTGTGCTGTCTCACACAGCGCTCAGTATCTGGTCCTTTCACACTGTGCTGTCTCACACTGCGCTCAGTAACTGGTCCTTTCACACTGTGCTGTCACACAGCGCTTAGTAACTGGTCCTTTCACACTGTGCTGTCTCACACAGCGCTCAGTAACTGGTCCTTTCACACTGCTGTCTCACACAGCGCTCAGTAACTGGTCCTTTCACACTGTGCTGTCTCACACTGGGCTCAGTTCCTGGTCCTTTCACACTGTGCTGTCACTCAGCGCTTAGTAACTGGTCCTTTCACACTGTGCTGTCTCACACAGCGCTCAGTAACTGGTCCTTTCACACTGTGCTGTCTCACAGCGCTCAGTAACTGGTCCTTTCACACTGTGCTGTCACACACAGCACTCAGTAACTCGTCCTTTCACACTGTGCTGTCACGCACAGCGCTCAGTAACTGGTCCTTTCACACTGTGCTGTCACACACAGCGCTCAGTAACTGGTCCTTTCACACTGTGCTGTCTCACACAGCGCTCAGTAACTGGTCCTTTCACACTGCTGTCACACATAGCGCTCAGTAACTGGTCCTTTCACACTGTGCTGTCTCACACAGCGCTCAGTAACTGGTCCTTTCACACTGTGCTGTCACACAGCGCTCAGTAACTGGTCCTTTCACACTGTGCTGTCTCACACAGCGCTCAGTAACTGGTCCTTTCACACTGTGCTGTCACACAGCGCTCAGTAACTGGTCCTTTCACACTGTGCTGTCACACACAGCGCTCAGTAACTGGTCCTTTCACACTGTGCTGTCTCACACAGCGCTCAGTAACTGGTCCTTTCACACTGTGCTGTCTCACAGCGCTCAGTAACTGGTCCTTTCACACTGTGCTGTCACACACAGCACTCAGTAACTCGTCCTTTCACACTGTGCTGTCACGCACAGCGCTCAGTAACTGGTCCTTTCACACTGTGCTGTCACACACAGCGCTCAGTAACTGGTCCTTTCACACTGTGCTGTCTCACACAGCGCTCAGTAACTGGTCCTTTCACACTGTGCTGTCTCACAGCGCTCAGTAACTCGTCCTTTCACACTGCTGTCTCACAGCGCTCAGTAACTGGCCCTTTCACACTGTGCTGTAACACAGCGCTCAGTAAGTGGTCCTTTCACACTGCTGTAACACTGCGCTCAGTAACTGGTCCTTTCACACTGTGCTGTCACACAGCGCTCAGTAACTGGTCCTTTCACACTGTGCTGTCTCACACAGCGCTCAGTAACTGGTCCTTTCACACTGTGCTGCAACACACAGCGCTCAGTAACTAGTCCTTTCACACTGTGCTGTCACTCAGCGGTCAGTAACTGGACCTTTCACACTGTGCTGTAACAAAGCGCTCAGTAACTGGTCCTTTCACACTGTGCTGTCACACAGCGCTCAGTAACTGGTCCTTTCACGCTGTGCTGTCACACAGCGCTCAGTAACTGGTCCTTTCACACTGTGCTGTCACACACAGCGATCAGTAACTGGTCCTTTCACACTGTACTGTCTCACACAGCGCTCAGTAACTGGTCCTTTCACACTGTGCTGTCTCACACAGCGCTCAGTAACTGGTCCTTTCACTCTGTGCTGTCTCACACAGCGCTCAGTAACTGGTTCTTTCACACTGTGCTGTCTCACACTGGGCTCAGTAACTGGTCCTTTCACACTGTGCTGTCTCACAGCGCTCAGTAACTCGTCCTTTCACTCTGTGCTGTCACACAGCGCTCAGTAACTGGTCCTTTCACACTGTGCTGTCTCACAGCGCTCAGTAACTGGTCCTTTCACACTGTGCTGTCACTCGGCGTTCAGTAACTTGACCTTTCACACTGTGCTGTCACACACAGCGATCAGTAACTGGTCCTTTCACACTGTGCTGTCACACACAGCGATCAGTAACTGGTCCTTTCACACTGTGCTGTCACACAGCGCTCAGTAACTGGTCCTTTCACACTGTGCTGTCACACACAGCGATCAGTAACTGGTCCTTTCACACTGTGCTGTCTCACACAGCGCTCAGTAACTGGTCCTTTCACTCTGTGCTGTCTCACACAGCGCTCAGTAACTGGTTCTTTCACACTGTGCTGTCTCACAC
Source organism: Scyliorhinus torazame (assembly GCF_047496885.1). NCBI lineage: Eukaryota > Metazoa > Chordata > Chondrichthyes > Carcharhiniformes > Scyliorhinidae > Scyliorhinus > Scyliorhinus torazame. The sequence continues at coordinate 11,305 of NW_027308678.1, read as the reverse complement.
TGGGCTCAGTAACTGGTCCTTTCACACTGTGCTGTCACACAGCGCTCAGTAACTGGTCCTTTCACACTGTGCTGTAACACACAGCGCTCAGTAACTGGTCCTTTCACACTGTGCTGTAACACACAGCGCTCAGTAACTGGTCCTTTCACACTGTACTGTCTCACACAGCGCTCAGTAACTGGTCCTTTCGCACTGTGCTGTCTCACACAGCGCTCAGTATCTGGTCCTTTCACACTGTGCTGTCTCACACTGCGCTCAGTAACTGGTCCTTTCACACTGTGCTGTCACACACAGCACTCAGTAACTGGTCCTTTCACACTGCTGTCTCACACAGCGCTTAGTAACTGGTCCTTTCACACTGTGCTGTCTCACACAGCGCTCAGTAACTGGTCCTTTCACACTGCTGTCTCACACAGCGCTCAGTAACTGGTCCTTTCACACTGTGCTGTCTCACACTGGGCTCAGTAACTGGTCCTTTCACACTGTGCTGTCACTCAGCGCTTAGTAACTGGTCCTTTCACACTGTGCTGTCTCACACAGCGCTCAGTAACTGGTCCTTTCACACTGTGCTGTCTCACAGCGCTCAGTAACTGGTCCTTTCACACTGTGCTGTCACACACAGCACTCAGTAACTCGTCCTTTCACACTGTGCTGTCACGCACAGCGCTCAGTAACTGGTCCTTTCACACTGTGCTGTCACACACAGCGCTCAGTAACTGGTCCTTTCACACTGTGCTGTCTCACACAGCGCTCAGTAACTGGTCCTTTCACACTGTGCTGTCTCACAGCGCTCAGTAACTCGTCCTTTCACACTGCTGTCACACAGCGCTCAGTAACTGGCCCTTTCACACTGTGCTGTAACACAGCGCTCAGTAAGTGGTCCTTTCACACTGCTGTAACACTGCGCTCAGTAACTGGTCCTTTCACACTGTGCTGTCACACAGCGCTCAGTAACTGGTCCTTTCACACTGTGCTGTCTCACACAGCGCTCAGTAACTGGTCCTTTCACACTGTGCTGCAACACACAGCGCTCAGTAACTAGTCCTTTCACACTGTGCTGTCACTCAGCGGTCAGTAACTGGACCTTTCACACTGTGCTGTAACACAGCGCTCAGTAACTGGTCCTTTCACACTGTGCTGTCACACAGCGCTCAGTAACTGGTCCTTTCACGCTGTGCTGTCACACAGCGCTTAGTAACTGGTCCTTTCACACTGTGCTGGCTCACACAGCGCTCAGTAACTGGTCCTTTCACACTGCTGTCTCACACAGTGCTCAGTAACTGGTCCTTTCACACTGTGCTGTCACACACAGCGCTCAGTAACTGGTCCTTTCACTCTGTGCTGTCTCACACAGCGCTCAGTAACTGGTTCTTTCACACTGTGCTGTCTCACACTGGGCTCAGTAACTGGTCCTTTCACACTGTGCTGTCTCACAGCGCTCAGTAACTCGTCCTTTCACACTGTGCTGTAACACACAGCGCTCAGTAACTGGTCCTTTCACACTGTGCTGTCTCACAGCGCTCAGTAACTGGTCCTTTCACACTGTGCTGTAACACAGCGCTCAGTAACTGGTCCTTTCACTCTGTGCTGTCACACAGCGCTCAGTAACTGGCCCTTTCACACTGTGCTGTCTCACACAGCGCTCAGTAACTGGTCCTTTCACACTGTGCTGTCACTCGGCGTTCAGTAACTGGACCTTTCACACTGTGCTGTCACACAGCGCTTAGTAACTGGTCCTTTCACACTGCTGTCTCACAGCGCTCAGTAACTGGTCCTTTCACACTGTGCTGTAACACACAGCGCTCAGTAACTGGTCCTTTCACACTGTACTGTCTCACACAGCGCTCAGTAACTGGTCCTTTCACACTGCTGTCTCACACAGCGCTCAGTAACTGGTCCTTTCACACTGTGCTGTCTCACACAGCGCTCAGTAACTGGTCCTTTCACACTGTGCTGTCTCACACTGCGCTCAGTAACTGGTCCTTTCACACTGTGCTGTCTCACACAGCGCTCAGTAACTGGTCCTTTCACACTGTGCTGTCTCACACAGCGCTCAGTATCTGGTCCTTTCACACTGTGCTGTCTCACACTGCGCTCAGTAACTGGTCCTTTCACACTGTGCTGTCACACAGCGCTTAGTAACTGGTCCTTTCACACTGTGCTGTCTCACACAGCGCTCAGTAACTGGTCCTTTCACACTGCTGTCTCACACAGCGCTCAGTAACTGGTCCTTTCACACTGTGCTGTCTCACACTGGGCTCAGTAACTGGTCCTTTCACACTGTGCTGTCACTCAGCGCTTAGTAACTGGTCCTTTCACACTGTGCTGTCTCACACAGCGCTCAGTAACTGGTCCTTTCACACTGCTGTCTCACAGCGCTCAGTAACTGGTCCTTTCACACTGTGCTGTCACACACAGCACTCAGTAACTCGTCCTTTCACACTGTGCTGTCACGCACAGCGCTCAGTAACTGGTCCTTTCACACTGTGCTGTCACACACAGCGCTCAGTAACTGGTCCTTTCACACTGTGCTGTCTCACACAGCGCTCAGTAACTGGTCCTTTCACACTGTGCTGTCTCACAGCGCTCAGTAACTCGTCCTTTCACACTGCTGTCACACAGCGCTCAGTAACTGGCCCTTTCACACTGTGCTGTAACACAGCGCTCAGTAAGTGGCCCTTTCACACTGCTGTAACACTGCGCTCAGTAACTGGTCCTTTCACACTGTGCTGTCACACAGCGCTCAGTAACTGGTCCTTTCACACTGTGCTGTCTCACACAGCGCTCAGTAACTGGTCCTTTCACACTGTGCTGCAACACACAGCGCTCAGTAACTAGTCCTTTCACACTGTGCTGTCCCTCAGCGGTCAGTAACTGGACCTTTCACACTGTGCTGTAACACAGCGCTCAGTAACTGGTCCTTTCACACTGTGCTGTCACACAGCGCTCAGTAACTGGTCCTTTCACGCTGTGCTGTCACACAGCGCTTAGTAACTGGTCCTTTCACACTGTGCTGGCTCACACAGCGCTCAGTAACTGGTCCTTTCACACTGCTGTCTCACACAGTGCTCAGTAACTGGTCCTTTCACACTGAGCTGCAACACACAGCGCTCAGTAACTAGTCCTTTCACACTGTGCTGTCTCACACAGCGCTCAGTAACTGGTCCTTTCACACTGTGCTGCAACACACAGCGCTCAGTAACTGGTCCTTTCACACTGTGCTGTCACTCAGCGGTCAGTAACTGGACCTTTCACACTGTGCTGTAACACAGCGCTCAGTAACTGGTCCTTTCACACTGTGCTGTCACACAGCGCTCAGTAACTGGTCCTTTCACGCTGTGCTGTCACACAGCGCTTAGTAACTGGTCCTTTCACACTGTGCTGGCTCACACAGCGCTCAGTAACTGGTCCTTTCACACTGCTGTCTCACACAGTGCTCAGTAACTGGTCCTTTCACACTGTGCTGTCACACACAGCGCTCAGTAACTGGTCCTTTCACTCTGTGCTGTCTCACACAGCGCTCAGTAACTGGTTCTTTCACACTGTGCTGTCTCACACTGGGCTCAGTAACTGGTCCTTTCACACTGTGCTGTCTCACAGCGCTCAGTAACTCGTCCTTTCACTCTGTGCTGTCACACAGCGCTCAGTAACTGGCCCTTTCACACTGTGCTGTCACTCGGTGTTCAGTAACTGGACCTTTCACACTGTGCTGTCACACAGCGCTTAGTAACTGGTCCTTTCACACTGCTGTCTCACAGCGCTCAGTAACTGGTCCTTTCACACTGTGCTGTAACACACAGCGCTCAGTAACTGGTCCTTTCACACTGTACTGTCTCACACAGCGCTCAGTAACTGGTCCTTTCACACTGCTGTCTCACACAGCGCTCAGTAACTGGTCCTTTCACACTGTGCTGTGTCACACTGCGCTCAGTAACTGGTCCTTTCACACTGTGCTGTCTCACGCAGCGCTCAGTAACTGGTCCTTTCACACTGCTGTCTCACACAGCGCTCAGTAACTGGTCCTTTCACACTGTGCTGTCTCACACTGGGCTCAGGAACTGGTCCTTTCACACTGTGCTTTCACACAGCGCTTAGTAACTGGTCCTTTCACACTGTGCTGTCTCACACAGCGCTCAGTAACTGGTCCTTTCACACTGTGCTGTCTCACACAGCGCTCAGTAACTGGTCCTTTCACACTGTGCTGTCTCACACAGCGCTCAGTAACTGGTCCTTTCACACTGCTGTCTCACACAGCGCTCAGTAACTGGTCCTTTCACACTGTGCTGTAACACACAGCGCTCAGTAACTAGTCCTTTCACACTGGTGCTCTCTCACACAGCGCTCAGTAACTGGTCCTTTCACACTGCTGTCACACACAGCGCTCAGTAACTGGTCCTTTCACACTGTGCTGTCACACACAGCGCTCAGTAACTGGTCCTTTCACACTGTGCTGTCACACAGCGCTCAGTAACTGGTCCTTTCACGCTGTGCTGTCACACAGCGCTTAGTAACTGGTCCTTTCACACTGTGCTGTCTCACTGCGCTCAGTAACTGGTCCTTTCACACTGTGCTGTCTCACACAGCGCTCAGTAATTGGTCCTTTCACACTGTGCTGTCACACACAGCGCTCAGTAACTGGTCCTTTCACACTGTGCTGTCACACAGCGCTCAGTAACTGGTCCTTTCACACTGCTGTCACACACAGCGCTCAGTAACTGGTCCTTTCACACTGTGCTGTCTCACACAGCGCTCAGTAACTGGTCCTTTCACACTGTGCTGTCTCACACAGCGCTCAGTAACTGGTCCTTTCACACTGCTGTCACACACAGCGCTCAGTAACTGGTCCTTTCACACTGTGCTGTCTCACACAGCGCTCAGTAACTGGTCCTTTCACACTGTGCTGTCTCACACAGCGCTCAGTAACTGGTCCTTTCACACTGCTGTCACACACAGCGCTCAGTAACTGGTCCTTTCACACTGTGCTGTCACACAGCGCTCAGTAACTGGTCCTTTCACACTGTGCTGTCTCACACAGCGCTCAGTAACTGGTCCTTTCACACTGTGCTGTCTCACACAGTGCTCAGTAACTGGTCCTTTCACACTGTGCTGTAACACACAGCGCTCAGTAACTGGTCCTTTCACACTGTGCTGTCTCACACAGCGCTCAGTAACTGGTCCTTTCACACTGCTGTCACACACAGTGCTCAGTAACTGGTCCTTTCACACTGTGCTGTCACACACAGCGCTCAGTAACTGGTCCTTTCACACTGTGCTGTCTCACACAGCGCTCAGTAACTGGTCCTTTCACACTGCTGTCACACACAGCGCTCAGTAACTGGTCCTTTCACACTGTGCTGTCTCACACAGCGCTCAGTAACTGGTCCTTTCACACTGTGCTGTCTCACACAGCGCTCAGTAACTGGTCCTTTCACACTGTGCTGTCACACACAGCGCTCAGTAACTGGTCCTTTCACACTGTGCTGTCTCACTGCGCTCAGTAACTGGTCCTTTCACACTGTGCTGTCTCACACAGCGCTCAGTAATTGGTCCTTTCACACTGTGCTGTCACACAGCGCTCAGTAACTGGTCCTTTCACACTGTGCTGTCACACACAGCGCTCAGTAACTGGTCCTTTCACACTGTGCTGTCTCACTGCGCTCAGTAACTGGTCCTTTCACACTGTGCTGTCTCACACAGCGCTCAGTAACTGGTCCTTTCACACAGTGCTGTAACACACAGCGCTCAGTAACTGGTCCTTTCACACTGTGCTGTCTCACACAGCGCTCAGTAACTGGTCCTTTCACACTGCTGTCACACATAGCGCTCAGTAACTGGTCCTTTCACACTGTGCTGTCTCACACAGCGCTCAGTAACTGGTCCTTTCACACTGTGCTGTCACACAGCGCTCAGTAACTGGTCCTTTCACACTGTGCTGTCTCACACAGCGCTCAGTAACTGGTCCTTTCACACTGTGCTGTCACACAGCGCTCAGTAACTGGTCCTTTCACACTGTGCTGTCACACACAGCGCTCAGTAACTGGTCCTTTCACACTGTGCTGTCTCACACAGCGCTCAGTAACTGGTCCTTTCACACTGTGCTGTCACACACAGCGCTCAGTAACTGGTCCTTTCACACTGTGCTGTCTCACACAGCGCTCAGTAACTGGTCCTTTCACACTGTGCTGTCACACACAGCGCTCAGTAACTGGTCCTTTCACACTGTGCTGTCTCACACAGCGCTCAGTAACTGGTCCTTTCACACTGTGCTGTCACACACAGCACTCAGTAACTGGTCCTTTCACACTGTGCTGTCTCACTGCGCTCAGTAACTGGTCCTTTCACACTGTGCTGTCTCACACAGCGCTCAGTAATTGGTCCTTTCACACTGTGCTGTCTCACACAGCGCTCAGTAACTGGTCTTTTCACACTGCTGTCTCACACAGCGCTTAGTAACTGGTCCTTTCACACTGTGCTGTCACACAGCGCTCAGTAACTGGTCCTTTCACACTGTGCTGTCACACACAGCGCTCAGTAACTGGTCCTTTCACACTGTGCTGTCACACACAGCGCTCAGTAACTGGTCCTTTCACACTGTGCTGTCACACACAGCGCTCAGTAACTGGTCCTTTCACACTGTGCTGTCTCACACAGCGCTCAGTAACTGGTCCTTTCACACTGTGCTGTCTCACACAGCGCTCAGTAACTGGTCCTTTCACACTGTGCTGTCACACACAGCGCTCAGTAACTGGTCCTTTCACACTGTGCTGTCTCACACAGCGCTCAGTAACTGGTCTTTTCGCACCCTGCTGTCTCACACAGCGCTCAGTAACTGGTCTTTTCGCACCCTGCTGTCACGCTCCTGCTCTCCCCACTTCCTGGTTTCCGCAGTCCCATTGCTCTTTCTTCACTCAACCCAGTCTATCCCCTTACACCCTCTGCCTATATGTCTGGATGTGCATTTTTTCCCCCGCCTCATTTCGGTTATATAGTGTGCATATGCACGCCGCCCTCCCTAGGCTTGGTATTGACCGCTCCCCCCTCACATGCCCCCTCTCCCCTTAGTCTCTGGCCTCACTCCCTCGCCGCCTCCACTCTCACCAGCGCCTTCTCCACTGTCTTGCTGCTGCCGCCACCCCCGCCCAAACCCTCTTATCCCTCCACCCTCGCGCATGCTCTCCGTATCGCTGCGTGTGCCTGTGCCATACCCTGAAGTTTGTGCCTCTTCAACCCGCCATCCCCTCTGGTTGTCGACTAGATAATTCTACTTTGGAGGTGAGTTTGTGAAGCCGGGGGCCCTGTGCCACTTTGTTCTGAGGAAGGTGTAAGCGGCCTCTCGGCCTGCATGGCAAATTCGTCTGTGGCTTGGTTTCAGGTTGGGGTGAGTGTTGTGTTGGGGAGAAGGGGGGAGATGCTGCCTCACATGGCCTAGAATGCGCCTGAAATTCTTTTCGCCAAACCCCATCAACCTAGAAAACACTGAGGTGTGGGGGAGGGTGTCACAGACAGAAAGAGAATTGTGAATAGTGACCGAACTGGGGAGGCGAGGGGCAGGAAAAAGGGCCAGTCCCTGAAACTGAGCTTGTGCTCAGTCACAAAAATGTGAATGAAATGAAATGAAAATCGCTTATTGTCACAAGTAGGCTTCAAATGAAGTTACTGTGAAAAGCCCCTCGTCGCCACATTCCGGTGCCTGTTCGGGGAGGCTGTTACGGGAAGGCCATTTGGCCCATCCAGGGGATACCACTGATGACCCAGTGACCAAATTCCTGCCGGGAGGCCATAAATGCCCTCCTTCTGTAAGTATTCCTTCCGAGTCTTTTCTCAAAGGTCTGGCTCTGAATATTTTACCATAATGGACCCCTTGACCTCGGCCCTGTGGCCAGTGGAAACATTTCCCCTCAGTCTGCCCCCTCTGTTCTTCCCATTTCACCAACCCGCCATCAATATCTGTCGCAAAACTTCATCAGTTTCAAATTCCTAGGGGTGCACATCTCCAAAAATCTGTCCTGGTCCACCCACGTCGACGCTACCACCAAGAAAGCACAACAGCACCTATACTTCCTCAGGAAACTAAGGAAATGTCCACATTGACTCTTACCAACGTTTACAGATGCACCATAGAAAGCATCCTATCAGGCTGCATCACAGCCTGGTATGGCAACTGCTCGGCCCAGGACCGCAAGAAACTTCAGAGAGTCGTGAACGCAGCCCAGTCCATCACACGAACCTGCCTCCCATCGATTTACTCCATCTACACCTCCCGCTGCCTGGGGAAAGCGGGCAGCATAATCAAAGACCCCTCCCACCCGGCTTACTCACTCTTCCAACTTCTTCCATTGGGCAGGAGATACAGAAGTCCGAGAACACACACGAACACGGTAGCATTGTGGGTAGCACAATTGCTTCACAGCTCCAGGGTCCCAGGTTCGATTCCGGCTTGGGTCACTGTCTGTGCGGAGTTTGCACATCCTCCCCGTGTGTGCGTGGGTTTCCTCCGGGTGCTCCGGTTTCCTCCCACAGTCCAAAGATGTGCAGGTTAGGTGGATTGGCCATGATAAATTGCCCTTAGTGTTGGGTGGGGTTACTGGGTTATGGGGATCGGGTGGAGGTGTTGACCTTGGGTAGGGTGCTCTTTCCAAGAACCGGTGCAGTCTCGATGGACCGAATGGCCTCCTTCTGCACTGTAAATTCTATGTATGAACATACTCAAAAACAGCTTCTTCCCCAGATCCACCAGACTCCTAAATGACCCTCTTATGGACTGACCTGATTAACACTACACCCTGTATGCTTCATCCGATGCCAGTGCTTATGTAGTTACATTGTATATCTTGTGTTGCCCTATGATGTATTTTCTTTTATTCCCCTTTCGTCTCATGTACTTCATGATCTGTTGAGCTGCTCGCAGAAAAATACTTTTCACTGTACCTCGGTACACGTGACAATAAACCAATCCAATCCAATCAAACCACCAGTTAACCATCAAAACTCCAAGCAATGTCTCCTGTGCACAATTGCGCCCTTGCCGTTTAACCCTTGGAGTCCAGGTATCCCTTTGGAGCATCGCTGGTAAAATCTGATGGTGCGGAAGTGGCTGCTGGGTTAGGGGAGTAGGGGATGAAGAGTATGAGGGTGGGTGATAGAAAGCTGGTGTTCTGTTTTTCAGAAGTGTATTAAAGGAGGGGGGGAGGGAGGGAGGGAGGGAGGGGACAGGTAAACCAGAGAGGGAGGTGGGAGCGAAGTTGTCGCACAGGGGAATTGTGAGGCAGGGGATCATAGAGGGGTTGGTGGTGGGGAAACCGGGTTGGTCTAAAACGACAGTGGGATTGGTGCAGGAGGAATTGAAGTTGGATGGGTGCACTGGGATTGCTGAGGATCGTTGGAGGAATGTTCGCCTCCATTCCTGTCTGCTTGGTTCCAAATCTGGGCTTGTCCAGAAGATCCTCTGAAGTCAGTTTCCCCGTGTCTGCGTGGGTTTCCTCCGGGTGCTCCGGTTTCCTCCCACAGTCCAAAGATGTGCAGGTTCGGTGGATTGGCCTTGATAAATTGCCCTTAGTGTCCAAAATTGCCCTTAGTGTTGGGTGGGGTTACCGGGTTATGTGGATAGGGCCGCGGTGTGGGCTTGGGTAGGGTGCTCTTTCCAAGAGCCGGTGCAGACTCGTTGGGCTGAATGGCCTCCTTCTGCACTGTAAATTCTATGATGAAATGGCACCGCGGATGTTATTGGTGAGGGGGGTGGGGGGTAGATAAGGTAGATGCCGCACCTCTGCTGTGCCTGGCCAGTTTGTGGCACGAGAGAGAGATATGTTTTCGGGTCGATGATATTTAGAGTTGAGTGCTCCAGTGAAATTCGTCGATCCAAAATGTTGACTCTCTTTCTCCCTCCACATATGCTGCCTTCCCTGCCGATGTTTGGGATCGAAGGCTGTAATCTATTGGGATCAAAGGCTACGGGGAGAAAGCAGGACTAGCCTATTGAGTTGGATGGTCAGCCATGATCGTGATGAATGGCGGAACAGGCTCGAAGGGCCAAACGGCCTCCTCCTGCTCCTATTTTGTATATATCTATGAGTATTCCCTGCTCACTCTCCCCTGCCGTCCCGCCTTTAATAAGTTTACCAGAACCTCGCAGTATTTCGCTTTTGCAACAAAAACAAGATCCATCCAGCTTGTGTGCAAGGCCCACACAACCTTGCGCTGTGCAAGGCGGAGGAGTGCATGTGGCCTGGTCAACTCTCAACTCCTGAATAAATTGGACAGGTTGTTCTGAGGGAGGGAGGGGCGGGGGGAGGTGGCCGGCCTACAGTCACATCAACTTATCTCGACCTCCGTGCTGTCCTTTTGAGGTATTGTCCTAACTACACCCCACCGCTCTCCCTCCCACCACCTCGCTTTAGGTTCAGCCTGTAACTCACTCTGCAACCCCTGTTGCTCCATATAATGACCCTGAATAGACATTTCCATTGACAGGGAGAGTCAAAAGCAAGGGATCAGTGAATATAAAAGCCGCCAATCAATGGAGTCGGTAATTCAGGGGCAGTCTCTTCACCTAGAGAGCGGTTCGCAACGTGGATCTCGCCACCGTGGGGCCTGAGTGAGGTGGACGGCACAGAAGCGCATTTAAGGGAAAGCTGGACAAACATCTAGGCAGAAAGGGGTGGGGGGGGGGTGGTGTTGATGCCACCAAAGATCCGATCCGGGTGCAGCTCCCGTGACTCTGCCGTGCACAAATTGATCGCCTCCTCCGTGACGGTGACTCGACTCCGGAAGTCTGATGCTGCTGGCTGGGGAGCTCGTTTTGAGAACGTCCGGAGATGTGGAAGACGCGGCAGACAGCAGAATGCCGGTGTAAAGACCGCCTGCCGAGCCCATTTCAACCAAAGCTTGCTCCGAGCAACACCATGCTTTGAATCAAACGAGCGCAATTGAACTCTGACTGACCTCACCCCGTGCTTCCGTGACAATATTTGCATTGCTTGTGTCCGCATAGTGTTCCTTCAGCGAGGTCAGAGCCAGTATCAACCTAGTGGGCAGGGTGAATTGGGCAGATATGTAGGTGAGGTAACTTTTTATCGTTTTAAGAAAGGTGGGACAGTGGAAGGTATTGGGGGGAGGGGTTGCCAAATGCAAGAAAGGGCCCCTCTTCTCGACACAACATACCCGACCCCCTTCCCGTCCCTAGACCGTAACTTATTATTTGGGGGGGGGAACGAGGGGGGTGTAGAAATTGGCACTTGCACCTCTCTAGTCAGAAGACCGTAGGTTTGAGCCTCCCTCCAAATGCTGAAAGCTAAAAGCCGGATGC